>NW_028319058.1:0-300000 GCF_062004578.1 Staurois parvus
CCCGTGTCCGTGCCTCTGTCCCCCCATCTGTACCTCTGTCCCCCCGTCTGTACCTCTGTCCCCCCGTGTCCGTGCCTCTGTCCCCCCGTCTGTACCTCTGTCCCCATGTCTATGTGTATGCCTCTGTCCCCCCGTCTGTACCTCTGTCCCCATGTCTATGTGTATGCCTCTGTCCCCCCGTCTGTACCTCTGTCCCCATGTCTATGTGTATGCCTCTGTCCCCCCGTCTGTACCTCTGTCCCCATGTCTATGTGTATGCCTCTGTCCCCCTGTCTGTACCTCTGTCCCCCTGTCTGTACCTCTGTCCCCCCGTGTCCGTGCCTCTGTCCCCCCGTCTGTACCTCTGTCCCCATGTCTATGTGTATGCCTCTGTCCCCCCGTCTGTACCTCTGTCCCCCTGTCTGTACCTCTGTCCCCCTGTCTGTACCTCTGTCCCCATGTCTATGCCTCTGTCCCCCTTTCTGTACCTCTGTCCCCCTGTCTGTACCTCTGTCCCCCTGTCTGTACCTCTGTCCCCCTGTCTATGTGTATGCCTCTGTACCTCTGTCCCCGTCTGTACCCCTGTCTGTACCTCTGTCCCATGTCTATGTCTCTGTTCCCCTGTCTGTACCTCTGTCCCCCTGTCTGTACCTCTGTCCCCCCCGTCCGTGCCTCTGTCCCCCCCGTCCGTGCCTCTGTCCACCCGTGTCCGTGCCTCTGTCCCCCCGTGTCCGTGCCTCTGTCCCCCCGTGTCCGTGCCTCTGTCCCCCCGTGTCCGTACCTCTGTCCCCCGTGTCCGTGCCTCTGTCCCCCCGTCTGTACCTCTGTCCCTTTGTCTGCTCGAGGAAAATGAATAGGCCAGGATGGATTGTCCCAAGCAATTCCTTTTTTCCTGAGACATGACACGCCCAGTCACCCCCATCCCCCTTTCCTCAACCCATGATGGATGATGTTACTTGTATGTCTGTAACAATGGTTCCTGATATTGGCTGCTCGGTGGGCGGATTGTGTACTCAGCTTTTGTGGGCAGCTCAACTCTTTATGTGGTTTGTCTATCAGCAGAATATTTTAATGTTTTTTTTTTATGTGAAATTTTATTTTCTTCAATTAGGAGATCCTCTGAAGAGCTCCGGCTCCTTCCTTTGCTCGGCTGTAGCCATCGGTCTTCTCCAAAACTCCGCTAAGAAGGTCAACCTGGTGAATTCCTCTCTGTTTGCCAAGGAAGTTGGAATCCAGGTGAGTTCCCATTTCACACCAAACCACCAAAAATTCCTGCCCAGAAATAAAGTATCCTTTCTTTACCTTTAGTCTGTATCTCCCATGGTGTTGGCCAGCCATGCTCTTAGATGGCCCATTTTGGCCTGTAGGTAAGATCTCTAAGCTGCTCTCTGGATCTCAGAAATTTACAGCTGTCCCTTTTTCCCCTTTTTTGACCAATTCACCATGGGATTGCATCACTACAATACCAGGCTTATGGTCTTCAACATCTGTAGGCTTGCAACTGCTAACCTCTCTGAGTTTCCAGGTATATTTGAACAGCAAGAACACGTAACACCAGCACATGCCTGATGAAGCAGCTAAAACAAGTGCCCAAGGAAGTCGAAGTGAAGGAGCTGGTCCACTGTAACCTGGGGAAGGAGCTGATCCACTGTAACCTGGGGAAGGAGCTGGTCCACTGTAACCTGGGGAAGGAGCTGATCCACTGTAACCTGGGGAAGGAGCTGGTCCACTGTAACCTGGGGAAGGAGCTGGTCCACTGTAACCTGGTGAAGGAGCTGATCCACTGTAACCTGGTGAAGGAGCTGATCCACTGTAACCTGGTGAAGGAGCTGATCCACTGTAACCTGGGGAAGGAGCTGGTCCACTGAAACCTGGGGAAGGAGCTGGTCCACTGTAACCTGGGGAAGGAGCTGATCCACTGTAACCTGGGGAAGGAGCTGATCCACTGTAACCTGGTGAAGGAGCTGGTCCACTGTAACCTGGGGAAGGAGCTGGTCCACTGTAACCTGGGGAAGGAGCTGGTCCACTGTAACCTGGGGAAGGAGCTGGTCCACTGTAACCTGGGGAAGGAGCTGGTCCACTGTAACCTGGTGAAGGAGCTGGTCCACTGTAACCTGGTGAAGGAGCTGGTCCACTGTAACCTGGGGAAGGAGCTGGTCCACTGTAACCTGGGGAAGGAGCTGGTCCACTGTAACCTGGTGAAGGAGCTGGTCCACTGTAACCTGGGGAAGGAGCTGGTCCACTGTAACCTGGTGAAGGAGCTGATCCACTGTAACCTGGTGAAGGAGCTGATCCACTGTAACCTGGTGAAGGAGCTGATCCACTGTAACCTGGTGAAGGAGCTGATCCACTGTAACCTGGGGAAGGAGCTGATCCACTGTAACCTGGGGAAGGAGCTGATCCACTGGAACCTGGGGAAGGAGCTGATCCACTGTAACCTGGGGAAGGAGCTGATCCACTGTAACCTGGGGAAGGAGCTGATCCACTGTAACCTGGTCAAGGAGCTGATCCACTGTAACCTGGAGAAGGAGCTGGTCCACTGTAACCTGGTCAAGGAGCTGATCCACTGTAACCTGGTGAAGGAGCTGGTCCACTGTAACCTGGGGAAGGAGCTGGTCCACTGTAACCTGGGGAAGGAGCTGGTCCACTGTAACCTGGGGAAGGAGCTGGTCCACTGTAACCTGGGGAAGGAGCTGGTCCACTGAAACCTGATGAAGTAGCTGGTCTACTGTTGCCCGAAGGACAGTGTCCACCTGGGGATCAGACAAGTCCTGTCTGGAAAGCTGAAAGGCTCATTTATTCTGAGCTTTCAAGATGGATTTCTTAAGTGCTTTTATTTGGTACACACACTTTTGGAGTGGAATTCCCCTGGAGTCCGGAGAGTAGCAGTGGAGGATCAGCTGACGTGCTGACGTATGCTGGAAGATCCCCGTGGTTACCCTAGGATGAATGATGACCAGGAGTGGTCTGAGTTACTCAGAGGCACAATTTAGAGGCACAATTTATTGCGCTATCTGGTTAGTCCAATATATTCTCATTTCCACACTCACTTGGAGCACGAATTGTACCAATCTGATCTTTGAACTTTATCACCACCTACGCACCATAAATCAGACGCAATGCTTACACTCACTGGGGCGCTATCCAGCGCATTCTATTATTATTTCTTATTGGGACTTTATACAGCCTGGTTGCCTTGATATGCGAGCAGTTGATGTTTACATAAACGCATTTACTTTTATATTTTATATAATTTATGTATTATATTAGAGCGCTGCATTGTCTATTTATTTTACTGTTGAACCACAAAGGAGCTTTTCTGCTGTTGCCTGATGGAGCTTCCTCATTGTTGCTTAATAAAGGAGCTGGTCTACTGTTGTCTGATGAAGGAGCTGGTCCACTGTGGCCCAACAAACTTACTGGTCGGCTGTGGCCTGTTGAAGGAGCTGGTCCACTGTTATCGGGGGAAGGAGCTTGTCCACTGTAGCCCAACGAAGGAGCCGGTTCTCTGTAGCCCGACAAAGGAGCCGGTTCTCAGTAGCCCGACGAAGGGGCCGGTTCACCGCAGCCCGACGAAGGGGCCGGTTCACCGCAGCCCGACGAAGGGGCCGGTTCACCGTAGCCCGACGAAGGGGCCGGTTCACCGTAGCCCGACGAAGGGGCCGGTTCACCGTAGCCCGACGAAGGGGCCGGTTCACCGTAGCCCGACGAAGGGGCCGGTTCACCGTAGCCCGACGAAGGGGCCGGTTCACCGTAGCCCGACGAAGGGGCCGGTTCACCGTAGCCCGACGAAGGGGCCGGTTCTCCGTAGCCCGACGATGGAGCCGGTTCTCCGTAGCCCGACGATGGAGCCGGTTCTCCGTAGCCCGACGATGGAGCCGGTTCTCCGTAGCCCGACGATGGAGCCGGTTCTCCGTAGCCCGACGATGGAGCCGGTTCACCGTAGCCCGACGAAGGAGCCGGTTCACCGTAGCCCGACGAAGGAGCCGGTTCACCGTAGCCCGACGATGGAGCCGGTTCTCCTTAGCCCGACGAAGGAGCTGGTCCCATTGTTGCCTAACAAAGGAGCTTGTCTATTGGTACCTGATGAAGGAGCTTGTCTACCGACTCCTGCCAGAGAAGCTCGTTTACCAGCCTGACGAAGGAGCTGGTACACTAGTAAGATTGAGGATATGCTTTAAGATCAGAAATATTGCAACAGTTTTGGTTTATGAGCTCCACAGGATGGAAAGAATAAAACAACGTGTAAACCCTAATGGTGATCTTCTCGTATTTCCTCTCTTTGGTCTTTTACATATACCATTCAAAGCATTTTTCGTATCTGAAAAGTACCAAAAACACACCCCTTGATCCTGCAAATATCCCTTCGGTTCTAACTTCCTGTGTTCTCTGGAGTAAATAAATCCTACCCTTGAGTAGGGAATTGAAGACCGATCTTTGTAGGCTATGACCCCTATCAGCTGGCCTTTCAAAGACCAACATATTAGGTCGTAGACATGAGAGTTGTGGTAAAAAGAAGTGTTTTACATTTTGGCACCACTTTGGTTTCTCACCGAATAAACCAGACCTGTATATAAAGTGTGTATATTACTCTTGTCTTCGCAGTCTTCCCTGCCAAAGCCCACCTATACCCTTACAGTGTTGTGTTCCTGCCTTCTGAACTTCACACCATCTGAGTTGACCCGCTCTGTCCAGTCACTGATTGGCTGACATATTTCCTTCTTTGTCCCTAGGTGGCAGCCCGCCATTCCATGGACTCAGCTGAGACTAGGCTGGAGGTGTCTGCAGGGGATATACATCTAGTTGGTGGTCTGAGTGGCACCGTGCCATGCCTGCTTCAGGCTGCATCTTCACGTTTCCGGAGCCCGGTGTCACTGAGCGGAACCCTACTTCTGTGGACCAGTGAGGCCTCTGTCAGCAGTCTACTAGGTAAGTAACTATTCCATTACCATCATCCACTCAACTCAACCTAGAAAGAATTGTTGAATCCCCAGGGCATGTAGCATGTGGCCCTGTTGATATCTATGACTGCGTTGTGCAATAAAATCACATCTTTATATCTGTTTGTGTTGGCTATCAGTTGTACCCCTGGCTGAAGCCCAATTTATGGGTGTTCCTATGAAGGGGGCTACAGCACAACACCGGAGCCAATGACACCTCTCCTCATTCTACTAACTTTCTCCATATGTTGTGATCTGAGCTGACACCTCCCTCTGCTGTGGTGAATGACAGCACTTGGCTCTAGCATGTTCCTGCTGCCAGCAACCAGTGCTGTCATTAGGTATTCGTATCCCACTGAAGAGTACTTGAACAGCGGTAGGGAGGGAACGCATGCTATTGACCATGCTATCTCAGCAACCACAGCCTGATTACAATGGGACCACATACAACCTGCCATTGGTTCACTGGAGGACTTGACAATGATTTGTAAGTTGAGGTGATGCTTCTTCTTTAGGGTGCCCAAAGGCTCCGCATAAATAGCTCTTAGTCATGTGAATACTGATGATGCATCGAGTAGACCCAACAACACCCAATCATTGCTGTGCACAGTTCATGTTAAGGGTTCTTCTTTTTATAACACAATAACAATACAAAGAAATGGAGAACAACAACATACCATATGAGCAGGGGTGGACTGACAACTCATGGGGCCCCCGGGCAATAGGGGATCTTTGGGCTCCGGTCTCCTTGCCCACACTCAAAGCACACCCAAAAAAGCCTATAAAAAGGTAACGGGGCATTTCACGGGGCCCCCTACTGACCCCGGGCCCTCGGGCAGTGCCCGAGTGATCGAATGGTCAGTCCGCCCCTGCATATGAGACAGAAACAATGGACATGTACTGTATATGGACCTTTTGCTACACAAGGACATCTAAATTCTGCATGGAAGGAAAGGGACATAATAGGAACAAGACAATAAAACAATAGAAGTATCTTCATGTCCTTTGCTGTTGTCCTGACTTTTCTTCTTTGTCTTGGGCAGAGCTCCTCTCCTCCACAGGACATCATCTAGAATCATTCCACACTGCCGGAAGGTACAGCATAGCAGCCATCTCCAGGCCCCTCTCCGATCTGTCGCCCCTGGGATCCTGTCTGCAAGTCACCTTCTGATCACCAGATCTCTGACCATTCGAAGTGCTATATTCTTCTTAGTAGTCAGTAAAGTATTGCTGGTACTTGCTGTGTCTCGTCTTTTCTTTGTATGCAGCTGTAGAATGTATGACTTCTGTAAGGTGGAAAAATGTACATTGACTACTTCAGAGGGTCTACATTAAATGGCTTCTAAACCATGCAAGCCAAATGTCTTGGATTGCCATTAAAATCCTGGATCTTGTCACATGTGATGTTGTGACCTTGCATTCAGCATCACCTGCATTCTGGGGTTCTTTTCTGCTGAACCTCTGGGTGGCTCTTTGGTGTAGACCTGCATTCTTTGGGCATAATTCGATATGGCATCACGAGCTGTCCAATCTCAATCTCGTATATTCCATGCTTAGCAGGCATCTACTGCCTGAAGGTACAGCATCCTCTGGATGGTTTCATTTGTCCTTCTGTGATATGAGGTCCAATATTGTATGTTAAAGGTAGGATCTACACTCAGATATCCTCCATATTCCTACTTACTGACAAAAAGGAATGCTGCTAGTTATCAAGTACCCCATATCAGAGGTCCATACGGACTAAAATTGTTCCTTCCCTGTGATGTGAGGTCCACTATTAGGATCTCTGCTCGTGTATCCTCCACATTCCTGATTGCTGCCAATTGGTCTCTCGTCTCTCATGTTGGTTATCAAGTAGACCATTTAAAGGACCCATATGGACATTAAAGTCATTCCTTTTCTGTGGTCTGAGGGCCACTACTGTACATTGCAGGTATGTTCTACACCCATACATCTTCCATTTTCCTGATTGCTGCCAACAAGTCTCCCATCTCATGATGGTTATGGAGTACCCCATTAAGGAGGTCCATATGGACATTACATTTGTTACTCCTCTGTGATGTGAGTTCCACCATTGTACATTGGAGGTAGGATCACTACCCATGTAACCTCCACATTCCTGATTTTTGGCACCTGATCTTTTGTCTCTCACGTTTGGTTAGGTAGTACCTATTTAAGAGGTTCATATGGACTCATAGGGGTTTATTTACTAAAGCTGGAGAGTCCAAAATCAGACTCCCTTCTGCATAGAAACCAATCAGCTTCTAACCTCAGCTTGTTCAATGAAGCTTTGGCAATGAAACCTGGAAGCTGATTGGTTTCTATGCAGAAGGGAGTCTGATTTTGGACTCTCCAGGTTTAGTAAATAAACCCCATAAGGTCCACTATTATACACGGCTCAAAAAAATGAAAGGAAGACTTTGTAATCAGAGTCTAGCATCGAGTCAATGAACCTCCTGGGATATGGATCTAGTCAGGTTAGTCGCAGAGGGGGTTGATAATCAGTTTCAGCTGCTTTGGTGTTCCTGAAATCACCAACAGGTGGACTAGATGAGCAACAATGAGATGACCCCCAAAACAGGAATGGTTTTACAGGTGGAGTACACTGACATTTTTTCCCTACTCATCTTTTCTGATTGTTTTTCACTCGTTTTGCATTTGGCTCGGGTCAGTGTCACTACTGGTAGCATGAGGCCATACCTGGACCCTACAGAGGTTGTACAGGCAGTCCAACTCCTCCAGGATGGCACATCAATACGTACCATTGCCAGAAGGTTTGCTGTGTCTCCCAGTACAGGCTCAAAAAAATGTTTTAAGCAACAGACAGCATGGATTCATGAAAGACAGAAGTTGTCAAACAAATCTGATTTCTTTTTATGAGGAGGTGAGCAAAACCTTGGACAGAGGGGTGGCTGTGGACGTGGTATCCATGTATAATACATAAAGGGGGGATATGATCTCCATGTATAATACATAAGGGGGGATATGATCTCCATGTATAATACATAAAGGGGGGGATATGATCTCCATGTATAATACATAAGGGGGATATGATCTCCATGTATAATACATAAGGGGGGATATGATCTCCATGTATAATACATAAGGGGGGATATGATCTCCATGTATAATACATAAGGGGGGGGGATACGATCTCCATGTATAATACATAAAGGGGGGATACGATCTCCATGTATAATACATAAGGGGGGATATGATCTCCATGTATAATACATAAGGGGGATATGTTCTCCATGTATAATACATAAGGGGGGATATGATCACCATGTATAATACATAAGGGGGGATATGATCCCCATGTATAACACATAAGGGGGGATATGATCTCCATGTATAATACATAAGGGGGGATATGATCTCCATGTATAATACATAAGGGGGGGGATATGATCACCATGTATAATACATAAGGGGGGGATATGATCTCCATGTATAATACATAAGAGGGATATGATCACCATGTATAATACATAAGGGGGGGATATGATCTCCATGTATAATACATAAGGGGGGGATATGATCTCCATGTATAATACATAAGGGGGGATATGATCTCCATGTATAATACATAAGGGGGGGATATGATCTCCATGTATAATACATAAGGGGGGGATATGATCTCCATGTATAATACATAAGGGGGGATACGATCACCACGTATAATACATAAGGGGGGGATACGATCTCCACGTATAATACATAAGGGGGGGATACGATCTCCACGTATAATACATAAGGGGGGATAGGATCTCCACGTATAATACATAAGGGGGGATATGATCTCCACGTATAATACATAAGGGGGGGGATATGATCTCCACGTATAATACATAAGGGGGGGGATATGATCTCCACGTATAATACATAAGGGGGGGATATGATCTCCACGTATAATACATAAGGGGGGATATGATCACCGTGTATAATACATAAGGGGGGATATGATCTCCATGTATAATACATAAGGGGGGGATATGATCTCCACGTATAATACATAAGGGGGGGGGATATGATCTCCATGTATAATACATAAGGGGGGATATGATCTCCATGTATAATACATAAGGGGGGATATGATCTCCATCTATAATACATAAGGGGGATATGATCTCTATGTATAATACATAAGGGGGGGGGATACGATCTCCATGTATAATATATAAAGGGGGATATGATCACCATGTATAATACATAAGGGGGGATATGATCTCCATGTATAATACATAAGGGGGGGATATGATCTCCATGTATAATACATAAAGGGGGATATGATCACCATGTATAATACATAAGGGGGGATATGATCTCCATGTATAACACATAAGGGGGGATATGATCTCCATGTATAATACATAAGGGGGGATATGATCTCCATGTATAATACATAAGGGGGGGATATGATCTCCATGTATAATACATAAGGGGGGGATATGATCTCCGTGTATAATACATAAGGGGGGGATATGATCTCCGTGTATAATACATAGGAGGGGATATGATCTCCGTGTATAATACATAAGGGGGGATATGATCTCCATGTATAATACATAAGAGGGGGATATGATCTCCGTGTATAATACATAAGGAGGGGGATATGATCTCCATGTATAATACATAAGGGGGGATATGATCTCCATGTATAATACATAAGGGGGGATATGATCTCCATGTATAATACATAAGGGGGGATATGATCACCATGTATAATACATAAGGGGGATATGATCTCCATGTATAATACATAAGGGGGGATATGATCTCCATGTATAATACATAAGGGGGATATGATCTCCATGTATAATACATAAGGGGGGATATGATCTCCATGTATAATACATAAGGGGGGGATATGATCACCATGTATAATACATAAGGGGGGGATATGATCACCATGTATAATACATAAGGGGGGGATATGATCTCTGTGTATAATACATAAGGGGGGGATATGATCTCCATGTATAATACATAAGGGGGGATATGATCTCCATGTATAATACATAAGGGGGGGATATGATCTCCATGTATAATACATAAGGGGGGATATGATCTCCATGTATAATACATAAGGGGGGATATGATCTCCATGTATAATACATAAGGGGGGGATATGATCTCCATGTATAATACATAAGGGGGGATATGATCTCCATGTATAATACATAAGGGGGGATATGATCTCCATGTATAATACATAAGGGGGGATATGATCTCCATGTATAATACATAAGGGGAGATATGATCTCCATGTATAATACATAAGGGGGGATATGATCAGCATTCAGGAATGTGGGGGATACATGGGTAGAGATCCTTCCTCTAATGTACAATACTGGACCTCACATCTTAGAGCAGAAACAACTTTAAAAGAAATCAAACTGACCGGCCACCTAATGCGAAGATTAGGAATATTCAGAAGAGAAGATCTCTATTCCTCAATGAAATAAATGTTGGATGGAATCTGAGAGTGTGAGGAGAAATCTCATAAACGAGGTGGTATCAAAAAGTTTCAAAACTTGTTTTGTAACACGCCAACATACGCTGGCACAGGGAGCACCGACGTTCATAAGTCAGTTTGCCAAAAGACAAGATAACGTCCTGTGTACATTGGGATCTGTGGAACTGGTGCTATTCTAACCAAGTGCGTTACCACGTCTGCTATGTCATCATGGACAGCAAGTTAGAACAAAGAGAAAACATGAAATTCTGCATGAAACCGGGCAAATCTGTTACAGAGACGTTTGACATGATTCGGCAAGTTTACGCCCACGCTGCAACAAATCGTTTGAGGTGTTTAGAGTGCCACGCACGCTTCGAGAGCAGAAGAACATCACTGGAAGACGATGAGAGATCAGGAAGACCTTTAACGAGCTCAACCCCTGAAAATGGTGAAATGGGGAAACCATTTGGCAACTTGTGCATGATGATCGTCTGAGAACAATCCACAACACTGCTGCCATTGTTGGTGTCTCATAACAGTCTAGGCCAAGGGTCTCCAAACTATGGCCCTCCAGGTGCTGAGGAACTGCAAGTCCCATGAGGCCTTGCAAGACTCTGACAACCACAGACAAGACTCCCAGAGGCAAAGGCATGATGAGACTTGTAGTACTTCAACAGCTGGAGGGCCATAGTTTGGAGATCCCTGGACTCTAGGTAATCCTCAAATGTGACTTAAACATGCGCCATGTTGCTGCAAAGTGTGTCCCCAGGCTGCAATGATCTCATTTCCGCACCCACCCTACTTGCCAAATTTGGCTCCTGTGGACTTCGCCCTCTTCCCAAAGATAAAGATCCAGCTCAAAGGTCGCCATTTTGACAACATTGATCCAGTGTGAATAGCAGCAGGTGCTTGACATGGTTTGAAAAGGAGACTTTCCAGAAGTGGTGGGAACACTGGGAACGCTGTGTTGCTGTGAAAGGGGACTATTTTGAAGGTGATGGTGTGTAAACGTAGATAAAGTACTTTCTTGTACACAGAGCGAGTCTCCAAACGTTTTGATACCACTTCCTATCTGAACAGATCAAGATGATGATGTGAGAGGTCCCAGCTGATAATTCCACTCATTGTTCACAGAGTCCCTTGGAAGAGTTCTCCCTTAACATCACCTCCTGCAATCACTGTAGTATGCAAAGTGTTGGAGGAACAAAGAGGAAGTTCAGCCGTTCATCGAGTTGAGTAAAGACTGAGCAAGGTTTGGACACAGAAGTGTTTCATGACTTCCACCCCAGTGAATCAGCCAGACACTCTGCATAAAAAACATCCATTTTTAACATTTCTCAGAACTTCATCCTAAAAACAGAACGTTGTCCCCAGGCAGTACACTGCTATATATAGATATATTTGTTTCGTCATGTTTTGTTTCCCCAGAAATTGCACCATCAGCCAACATCTTGAAGGTCTCCTCTCTAAAGGTAAGGTGAATTCCTAGTTTTGCCTTGTGTGTGCGTAATGAAGAGCAACTTGAGTGAAGACCTAGACATGAAGGGTTCAGTCCCGGACTTTATTAGTGATTGGTACAAAGTATACAGCCAGCGTATCTCAGATGGGTTAGGGTTCCTTCCTCAGGACTCTTAGTAATAATACCGGGTGTTGGGTGTGGCACCGGAGCGATCCTGACTCTTTGGGCAAACTCAATCTCTGAAATGTTCCACCAAGTGATTCCATGACAACACCCAGATTCATAACTAAATACCCTGAAGAAAGAGACATTCTTAACCCCCGAAACGTGTTGGATGTATACTTTGAACCAATCACCCATAAAGTCTGGAAGCTAACCTTTCATGGGTAGGACTCAAGCAGCTCCTTATTGCACACACACAAAAGCCTCCACAATGAGAGGCCAGCAGCCTGCCCGGCACCTCCAGAAGTTGAGCACCACAGTCCCCTCACAAGGTGCAACCAACCATCAGAGAGCTCCACAGCTTTATTGTGATGGACATGTAGGTAGATGGTGGGCTGCAGTATATCCACCAACCGGAAGGTGGCACCGTGCTATTTCTTCAGGCTGGCGATAGACCAATAACTAACTTGACCCCTGCTATGGGCCCCAGGCAGCCACCTTGGGGAGGACAGCATATTTTATTGCATGCTTAAATCCTACCAGATTTAGGCGGCCATCTTGACACAGAATTCCTCAGGAGAATCTGCATCATTCGTTGAACCCACAGTCTGCTGGAGTCCTGAATCCTGCCCATAGCTGCCACATTCCCTAAGATTCACTCCATCATTCTGCTCTGCAAAAGGGTTCTAAAATGGCAGTTGAAGGTCCCCCAGATGTAAAGGCAGCCATTAAAACCTGAAAAGGGTTCTAGACCTCTCACACTGCTCAAAACCAGAGAAAAGAAAAAAAAATGGCGTTATATTTTAACATTGACTTATGGCTGAAACATCAGTTTTTATGTGAATGTGCATACTGAGCTCTGCCCACCACGAGCTCCATACTGCCCCTCACAGGTGAGGGTAGAGCAGTGCACAGGAACTTTGACACAAGGCTGCTCCTTAGAAGCAAATGGGGTATCAGCATGAAGCTGGCTGTATGGTGCTCTATAAAATGAACCGAAAGGGCTTCCCAACTGTCACACAGCTGCAGCATTGCCTGGAAATCATTAACTTTTACTGAGCTGGCTGCCTCGGGGCTGCAGTTCTATTTGATTTAAAGTGTATGTCCAGCTGTGACCCAAATTTACCTCCCCCCCTCCTCCTCCTGCTCTTACTCCCTTTGACATCATCATCAGGTTTGTACAATTCTTGAAGGTTGTTTGCCTCAATAGTTGGAGGTAGGATCAGTAGACTCACCATGTGGCAAAGGAATGCCTACGTATGAGGGGGTGGAGCACCTACCTGGGTGCAAGGCGTTTTAGGATTGGGGGCTCTGGTAGGTGTCTGCATCCTGGGCCGGCAGGCAGTGTTGCCATGGCAGTGGCAAGGGGTGCAGCATTTTCTGTGGAAGGGAGCCCAAGCTGACACCATTTTCCTGATTAGTAGATGGTGCGGTAGGGGGGATGGAGGAGGAATTGTGGCATAGTTGAGAGGAACCAAGGCAGGAAGTGGGCCGGGATTGGACGTCTGGGAGGAAGGGGCTGGCCCTGGATTAAAGGGGCAGGGGGTTGAAGCCATTCATTCACTGAGTGAAGCCAATTTCCCAGCCTCCACCCTAATACAGGTGGGCGTCATCCTGATGTAAGGGCCTTTCATACGGGTTGAAGCACCGCACATGGTATATTTGGCACCCTCTTGAGGCTGCAAGTGGGAATGAGCCCTGACATTTTTATTACTGCAGGCACAAAGGGCATTACCCAAAGGCCGTGTCTCCAACCTCCCCACCTAATTACAAGTGGGGGCTGGGGGGTGGATAGATGTGGGCCTCAGTGGATCTAAGAGGGCCCACATCTACCACTTCAGTTACTGGGTTGTGAGCAGGATCTGCCAGAGGCCTTCACAGTGTTACATTTCTGAAAGTTATCAGATAATCTGGCTACTCCACAATCTTGCCATAAAGTTGGTTTGTCATTATTTGAGTTACGACTTTTGGGAAAAGGGTCAGAGTGGACTATCCAGGCTTCCATTTTCAAGCATATCCTTTCCATATGAGCGTCTCTGCTGATCTTACCTCCAATATTTGGAGGGTAATAACCTTCCAGAGCCTCTTATAGCGGATTCACCCACAATATGGTGTAGGATTGTCCAGAACAACCCAACGAGAGCAACTACATTTTAGGAGTCAGTAATATTCTCTGTGAGCTCCATCCCCAGGTTACTCAATCATGACATGGGTGTTCTACAAACTACCAGATGTGAGAGGACCACCCAACATCTCGTTCTTCATATCCACCATATTTGTATTTCATTGCATATAATTACTGTGCCATGCAGGTCCCTCCTTCATGTCCCTCCACATCCCATAAGATGTAAAGAACTGGCCGGGATCACCAACAGACATATCCAAACATACAACTGACCTGGTGTAAAGACTAGAAATGCCGGTGATCCACCAATATATGCATGTCAGTGGTGTAAAATGAATTCTCTCTGTGAATCCATCCTAGAATATAAGCTACAATACAGTCCTGGAGACATCTACTGGGGAGCTTCACACTTCTTGAGACACAAAGCCCTTTCATCAGATGGTGATATGGACTCCTCAGGAAGTAATTCCTCTTCCAACACTGATATCCATATGTTGGTGGATCACCAGCACTTCTTGTTGTGATGGTAGAAGAAGATCCTGTAATGCTGAGTTATGAATATTTCTGTCCTCCTGGTCAACCACTAGGAGGTTTATTGCCAGTGGTGCATGCTGAGAGAGGGGATTTGGGTGTGACCGGGTTCTTCCCTGTGCTCTGCCTGGGTTGATGTGTGATGGATGTACCATCCTCTTAGGCCACACTGGGTGTCTAGCCCTTCTTCACCCAATCCCTACTGCCTTCCGAACAACTGGTTCCAAGCATACATCCCTGAACATATACAATCCTAAACATGACTACCACTTGGTACATCGTCCAGTTGTGTCTTGACACCCAGGGGCTAAAGGGTCTGTATGCATGTGGCCCTAGGCTGACTGCCTAGGGAGGGCCACCATGTGCCTGAGTCCGGAGCCTAGACTCACACCTGTGGAGGTAGATTTTCCTAATCCTGCGAGGGAACACTGTGGAGGGCCTTCAGCTGGAGGTCGGCTTGGAGCTCACAGGGAGTCAGGTGTCTCACCCCAGCACTTTGTACAAGATCTGCTTTACAGCCATTGAATGATCGATGTGTTTTATATCAGCACTGCAGCTGATTGTTCTTGGGGGGGGGTTCAGGTGGGTTTGGAGTTTAGTTGTCCCTGGCCAGCCCACATGGTGGAGGTTCTTGCTTGACCTCCAATGAGGGATCTCGAAGCTCCAAAAACAGAGGAGGATCTATCTGGAGCAGATTTTCTGATATTCACAGTGTGTGGCCCCTGTTATCGGTGCTGGGGGAGGGGTGCTATGTCGGGGTATAATATTCTCCTCAATATCCATGCAAGTTTGTATTATAAGTTGTATGAAGACGTCATACATGCACCAAACTCTGCACCGATCTCTGTACTGTGGTCACCGATCTCTATACTGGTAGGACATGAGGCAAATTGGTTTTCTATGCTTTCGGACTGCGTCAGGCAACACTGCTAAATGCAAATTGAATGAAGGTGGTGTGATCGAGCTCTGAGGGCCTGTCTACACCTTGCAATCGGTTCCAACTTCCCCATTATATCTGCAAATATTTCCTCTTCCAACGCTATGCTGCAGCGTTCATTTTTTCTGTGTTTAGTACATTGGGAGGCCCATAGAAGGTGTCCTGTACTGGGGAGTGAGTACATACAGTGGATTGTAGGGGGTCCTGTACTGGGGAGTGAGTACATACAGTGGATTGCAGGGGGTCCTGTACTGGGGAGTAAGTACATACAGTGGATTGTAGGGGTCCTGTATTGGGGAGTAAGTACATACAGTGGATTGGAGGGGGTCCTGTACTGGGGAGTGAGTACATACAGTGGATTGCAGGGGGTCCTGTACTGGGGAGTGAGTACATACAGTGGATTGGAGGGTGCTCTATACCCAGCAAGTCGTTATACATACTGGTTCCACTGGATTGTAGGGCAGCCGATAGCTGGAGAGTAAGTATATAGACTGGTTCTGGTGGATTGTAGGGTGGTCTACCTGGGGAGTGGTATATAGACTGGTTCTGGTGGATTGTAGGGTGGTCTATACCTGGTGAGTGGTATATAGACTGGTTCCACTGGATTGTAGGGCAGCCGATAGCTGGAGAGTAAGTATATAGACTGGTTCTGGTGGATTGTAGGGTGGTCTATACCTGGGGAGTGGTATATAGACTGGTTCTGGTGGATTGTAGGGTGGTCTATACCTGGGGAGTGGTATATAGACTGGTTCTGGTGGATTGTAGGGTGGTCTATACCTGGGGAGTGGTATATAGACTGGTTCTGGTGGATTGTAGGGTGGTCTACCTGGGGAGTGGTATATAGACTGGTTCTGGTGGATTGTAGGGTGGTCTATACCTGGGGAGTGGTATATAGACTGGTTCTGGTGGATTGTAGGGTGGTCTACCTGGGGAGTGGTATATAGACTGGTTCTGCTGGATTGTAGGGGGTCTATACTCGGGGAGTGGTATATAGACTGGTTCTGGTGGATTGTAGGGGGTCTATACCTGGGGAGTGGGATATAGACTGGTTCTGGTGGATTGTAGGGGGTCTATACCTGGGGAGTGGGATATAGACTGGTTCTGGTGGATTGTAGGGTGGTCTATACCTGGGGAGTGGTATATAGACTGGTTCTGGTGGATTGTAGGGCGGCTGATAGCTGGAGAGTGGTATATAGACTGGTTCTGGTGGATTGTAGGGGGTCTATACTCGGGGAGTGGTATATAGACTGGTTCTGGTGGATTGTAGGGGGTCTATACCTGGGGAGTGGGATATAGACTGATTCTGGTGGATTGTAGGGGGTCTATACCTGGGAAGTAAGTATATAGACTGGTTCTGGTGGATTGTAGGGTGGTCTATACCTGGGGAGTGGTATATAGACTGGTTCTGGTGGACTGTAGGGTGGTCTATACCTGGGGAGTGGTATATAAACTTGTTCTGGTGGAATGTAGGGTGGTCTATACCTGGGGAGTGGTATATAGACTGGTTCTGGTGGACTGTAGGGTGGTCTACCTGGGGAGTGGTATATAGACTGGTTCTGGTGGATTGTAGGGTGTCTATACTCGGGGAGTGGTATATAGACTGGTTCTGGTGGATTGTAGGGGGTCTATACCTGGGGAGTGGGATATAGACTGGTTCTGGTGGATTGTAGGGGGTCTATACCTGGAGAGTAAGTATATAGACTAATTCTGGTGGATTGTAGGGTGGTCTATACCTGGGGAGTGGTATGTAGACTGGTTCTGGTGGACTGTAGGGTGGTCTATACCTGGGGAGTGGTATATAGACTGGTTCTGGTGGATTGTAGGGTGGTCTGTACCTGGGGAGTGGTATATAGACTGGTTCTGGTGGATTGTAGGGTGGTCTATACCTGGGGAGTGGTATATAGACTGGTTCTGGTGGATTGTAGGGTGGTCTATACCTGGGGAGTGGTATATAGACTGGTTCTGGTGGACTGTAGGGTGGTCTATACCTGGGGAGTGGTATATAGACTGGTTCTGGTGGACTGTAGGTGGTCTATACCTGGGGAGTGGTATATAGACTGGTTCTGGTGGATTGTAGGGTGGTCTGTACCTGGGAAGTGGTATATAGACTGGTCCTGGTGGATATTAGGGTGGTCTATACCTGGGGAGTGGTATATAGACTGGTTCTGGTGGACTGTAGGGTGGTCTATACCTGGGGAGTGGTATATAGACTGGTTCTGGTGGATTGTAGGGTGGTCTATACCTGGGGAGTGGTATATAGACTGGTTCTGGTGGATTGTAGGGTGGTCTGTACCTGGGGAGTGGTATATAGACTGGTTCTGGTGGATTGTAGGGTGGTCTATACCTGGGGAGTGGTATATAGACTGGTTCTGGTGGATTGTAGGGTGGTCTATACCTGGGGAGTGGTATATAGACTGGTTCTGGTGGATTGTAGGGTGGTCTATACCTGGGGAGTGGTATATAGACTGGTTCTGGTGGATTGTAGGGTGGTCTGTACCTGGGGAGTGGTATATAGACTGGTTCTGGTGGATTGTAGGGTGGTCTATACCTGGGGAGTGGTATATAGACTGGTTCTGGTGGATTGTAGGGTGGTCTGTACCTGGGGAGTAAGTATATAGACTGGTACTGGTGGACTGTAGGGTGGTCTATACGCAGGAGAAGGGATGGCCAGCCTGGCGGTGGTGATGGGTTCCCCATCTTGACCACATGTCCTGTTCCTCAGGACCCTGGTGTGAAGGGGGTCAGGTGTTTGGAGTGACCCCTGCTGGACCTGACCTGCAAGCACAGAATGCGGACCTTGTAGAACTCGGCTGGGACAGGTACAGTGGGGATGGAAAGTTTGGGCACCCCAGCTAAAAATGTGTATTAATGTGCATAAAGAAGCCAAGGAAAGATGGAAAAATCTCCAAAAGGCATCAAATTACAGATTAGACATTCCTATAATATGTCAACAAAAGTTAGATTTTATTTCCATCATTTACACTTTCAAAATAACAGAAAACAAAAAAATGGCGTCTGCAAAAGTTTGGGCACCCTGCAGAATTTATAGCATGCACTGCCCCCTTTGCCAAGCTGAGACCTGCCAGTGTCATGGATTGTTCTCAATCATCGTCTGGGAAGACCAGGTGATGTCAATCTCAAAGGTTTTAAATGCCCCGACTCATCTGACCTTGCCCCAACAATCAGCACCATGGGTTCTTCTAAGCAGTTGTCTAGAAAACTGAAACTGAAAATAGTTGACGCTCACAAAGCTGGAGAAGGCTATAAGAAGATAGCAAAGCGTTTTCAGATGTCAATATCCTCTGTTCGGAATGTCATTAAGAAATGGCAGTCATCAGGAACAGTGGAAGTTAAAGCAAGATCTGGAAGACCAAGAAAAATATCAGACAGAACAGCTCGCAGGATTGTGAGAAAAACAATTCAAAACCCACGTTTGACTGCACGATCCCTCCAGAAAGATCTGGCAGACACTGGAGTTGTGGTCACTATTCCACTATAAAGAGATACTTGTACAAATATGGGCTTCATGGAAGAGTCATCAGAAGAAAACCTCTTCTACGTCCTCACCACAAAAATCATCGTTTGAACTTTGCAAATGAACATCTAGACAAGCCTGATGCATTTTGGAAACAAGTTCTGTGGACCGATGAGACTAAAATTGAACTTTTTGACCGGAATGAGCAAAGGTACGTTTGGAGAAGAAGGGGCACAGAATTTAATGAAAAGAACCTCTGTCCAACTGTGAAGCATGGGGTTGGATCAACCATGCTTTGGGGTTGTGTTGCAGCCAGTGGCACAGGGAACATCTCACGAGTAGAAGGAAAAATGGATTCAATAAAATTTCAGCAAATTTTGGATGGTAACTTGATGCCATCTGTGAAAAAGCTGAAGTTAAAGAGAGGATGGCTTCTACAAATGGATAATGATCCTAAACACACCTGGAAATCCACGGGGGATTACATCAAGAGGCGTAAACTGAAGGTTTTGCCATGGCCTTCACAATCTCCTGACCTCAACATCATTGAAAATCTATGGATAGACCTTAAAAGAGCCGTGCGTGACAGACAGCCCAGAAATCTCAAAGAACTGGAAGACTTTTGTAAGGAAGAATGGGCAAAGATACCTCAAACAAGAACTGAAAGACTCTTGGCTGGCTACAAAAAGCGTTTACAAGCCGTGATACTTGCCAAAGGGGGCAGTACAAGATATGAACTCTGCAGGGGGCCCAAACTTTTGCAGACGCCATTTTTTTGTTTTCTGTTATTTTGAAAGTGTAAATGATGGAAATAAAATCTAACTTTTGTTGACATATTATAAGAATGTCTAATCTGTAATTTGATGCCTTTTGGAGATTTTTCCATCTTTCCTTGGCTTCTTTATGCACATTAATACACATTTTTAGCTGGGGTGCCCAAACTTTCCATCCCCACTGTAGGTGTGCGGTTCCTGATCAGGTCAGTAGTGAGGTGAGCCGGAGGGAGTTCAGCTTCCTCTCTGAGCCTCTGATGGAGCGACTGAGAACATATCATCATTCATAGGAGGAAGTACTGCGTGGTCAGCGGGGGAGGGGGATAAGAACCGTCTACTGTCACTGACATACTGACACTTCTCCTGAGTCCGGAGGATGAGGATGACCCTACCGAGCTGGATCCTCTTCACCCTGAGTGAGTGTGACCCCCACCATAGAATGGTGGACTCTTGTCCTGGATGCCGGGTGTCATTCTCGGTATCTGTCCTTATTCTGTATGTATGGACTCTGCACAGTCCCACTTCTCCTGTCCCGGATGCCGGGTGTCATTCTCAGTATCTGTCCCTATTCTGTATGTATGGTCTCTGCACAGTCCCACTTCTCCTGTCCTAGATGCCGGGTGTCATTCTCAGTATCTGTCCCTATTCTGTATGTATGGCCTCTGCACAGTCCCACTTCTCCTGTCCCGGATGCCGGGTGTCATTCTCGGTATCTGTCTTTATTCTGTATGTATGGACTCTACACAGTCCCATTTCTCCTGTCCCGGATGCCGGGTGTCATTCTCGGTATCTCCTCTTATTCTGTATGTATGGACTCTGCATAGTCCCACTTCTCCTGTCCCGGATGCCGGGTGTCATTCTCGGTATCTGTCCCCATTCTGTATGTATGGACTCTGCACAGTCCCACTTCTCCTGTCCTGGATGCCGGGTGTCATTCTCGGTATCTGTCCCTATTCTGTATGTATGGACTCTACACAGTCCCATTTCTCCTGTCCTGGATGCCGGGTGTCATTCTCGGTATCTCCTCTTATTCTGTATGTATGGACTCTGCACAGTCCCACTTCTCCTGTCCCGGATGCCGGGTGTCATTCTCGGTATCTGTCTTTATTCTGTATGTATGGACTCTGCACAGTCCCACTTCTCCTGTCCCGGATGCCGGGTGTCATTCTCAGTATTGTCCCTATTCTGTATGTATGGACTCTGCACAGTCCCACTTCTCCTGTCCCGGATGCCGGGTGTCATTCTCAGTATCTGTCCCCATTCTGTATGTATGGACCCTGCACAGTCCCACTTCTCCTGTCCTGGATGCCGGGTGTCATTCTCAGTATCTGTCCCTATTCTGTATGTATGGACTCTGCACAGTCCCACTTCTCCTGTCCCGGATGCCGGGTGTCATTCTCGGTATCTGTCTTTATTCTGTATGTATGGACTCTACACAGTCCCATTTCTCCTGTCCCGGATGCCGGGTGTCATTCTTGGTATCTGTCATTCTGTATGTATGGACTCTGCACAGTCCCACTTCTCCTGTCCCGGATGCCGGGTGTCATTCTCGGTATCTCCTCTTATTCTGTATGTATGGACTCTGCATAGTCCCACTTCTCCTGTCCCGGATGCCAGGTGTCATTCTCGGTATCTGTCCCCATTCTGTATGTATGGACTCTGCAAAGTCCCACTTCTCCTGTCCTGGATGCCGGGTGTCATTCTCGGTATCTGTCCCTATTCTGTATGTATGGACTCTACACAGTCCCATTTCTCCTGTCCTGGATGCCGGGTGTCATTCTCGGTATCTCCTCTTATTCTGTATGTATGGACTCTGCACAGTCCCACTCCTCCTGTCCCGGATGCCGGGTGTCATTCTCAGTCTTTGTATGGTGATCTCCCTGGACTTGGAGGTGTTATTAGTTCTATAACATGAAGTGTAGCCACACCCAGATCTCTGATCAGTTTGGGTTCAGAAGAAGGACAAAATAGATTGGTGGAGGGGAGATGATGGAAGAGATGGGGGAGGGGAGATGATGGAAGGGATGGGGGAGGGGAGATGGTGGAAGGGATGGGGGAGGGGAGATGATGGAAGGGACAGGGGAGGGGAGATGATGGAAGGGACTGCCACCCAAATCCTCCATATTTGAGGGACGGCCCCTGGTTCTATAGAGCCAACTGCCAACTGGGCCCAATTCTGACCTTCACCCAAAACCTCCATATTTGAGGGACGGCCCCTGGTTCCATAGAGCCAACTGCCAACTGGGCCCAATTCTGACCTTCACCCAAAACCTCCATATTTGAGGGACGGCCCCTGGTTCTATCGCACCAACTGCCAACTGGGCCCAATTCTGACCTTCACCCAAAACCTCCATATTTGAGGGACGGCCCCTGGTTCTATAGAGCCAACTGCCAACTGGGCCCAATTCTGACCTTCACCCAAAACCTCCATATTTGAGGGACAGCCCCTGGTTCTATCGCACCAACTGCCAACTGGGCCCAATTCTGACCTTCACCCAAAACCTCCATATTTGAGGGACGGCCCCTGGTTCTATAGAGCCAACTGCCAACTGGGCCCAATTCTGACCTTCACCCAAAACCTCCATATTTGAGGGACGGCCCCTGGTTCCATAGAGCCAACTGCCAACTGGGCCCAATTCTGACCTTCACCCAAAACCTCCATATTTGAGGGACGGCCCCTGGTTCTATAGAGCCAACTGCCAACTGGGCCCAATTCTGACCTTCACCCAAAACCTCCATATTTGAGGGACGGCCCCTGGTTCTATCGCACCAACTGCCAACTGGGCCCAATTCTGACCTTCACCCAAAACCTCCATATTTGAGGGACGGCCCCTGGTTCTATAGAGCCAACTGCCAACTGGGCCCAATTCTGACCTTCACCCAAAACCTCCATATTTGAGGGACGGCCCCTGGTTCCATAGAGCCAACTGCCAACTGGGCCCAATTCTGACCTTCACCCAAAACCTCCATATTTGAGGGACGGCCGCTGGTTCCATAGAGCCAACTGCCAACTGGGCCCAATTCTGACCTTCACCCAAAACCTCCATATTTGAGGGACGGCCCCTGGTTCTATCGCACCAACTGCCAACTGGGCCCAATTCTGACCTTCACCCAAAACCTCCATATTTGAGGGACGGCCCCTGGTTCTATAGAGCCAACTGCCAACTGGGCCCAATTCTGACCTTCACCCAAAACCTCCATATTTGAGGGACAGCCCCTGGTTCTATCGCACCAACTGCCAACTGGGCCCAATTCTGACCTTCACCCAAAACCTCCATATTTGAGGGACGGCCCCTGGTTCTATAGAGCCAACTGCCAACTGGGCCCAATTCTGACCTTCACCCAAAACCTCCATATTTGAGGGACGGCCCCTGGTTCCATAGAGCCAACTGCCAACTGGGCCCAATTCTGACCTTCACCCAAAACCTCCATATTTGAGGGACGGCCCCTGGTTCCATAGAGCCAACTGCCAACTGGGCCCAATTCTGACCTTCACCCAAAACCTCCATATTTGAGGGACGGCCCCTGGTTCCATAGAGCCAACTGCCAACTGGGCCCAATTCTGACCTTCACCCAAAACCTCCATATTTGAGGGACGGCCCCTGGTTCTATAGAGCCAACTGCCAACTGGGCCCAATTCTGACCTTCACCCAAAACCTCCATATTTGAGGGATGGCCCCTGGTTCTATAGTGCCAACTGCCAACTGGGCCCAATTCTGACCTTCACCCAAAACCTCCATATTTGAGGGACGGCCCCTGGTTCTATAGAGCCAACTGCCAACTGGGCCCAATTCTGACCTTCACCCAAAACCTCCATATTTGAGGGACGGCCCCTGGTTCTATAGAGCCAACTGCCAACTGGGCCCAATTCTGACCTTCACCCAAAACCTCCATATTTGAGGGACGGCCCCTGGTTCTATCGCACCAACTGCCAACTGGGCCCAATTCTGACCTTCACCCAAAACCTCCATATTTGAGGGACGGCCCCTGGTTCTATAGAGCCAACTGCCAACTGGGCCCAATTCTGACCTTCACCCAAAACCTCCATATTTGAGGGACGGCCCCTGGTTCCATAGAGCCAACTGCCAACTGGGCCCAATTCTGACCTTCACCCAAAACCTCCATATTTGAGGGACGGCCCCTGGTTCCATAGAGCCAACTGCCAACTGGGCCCAATTCTGACCTTCACCCAAAACCTCCATATTTGAGGGACGGCCCCTGGTTCTATAGAGCCAACTGCCAACTGGGCCCAATTCTGACCTTCACCCAAAACCTCCATATTTGAGGGACGGCCCCTGGTTCTATAGAGCCAACTGCCAACTGGGCCCAATTCTGACCTTCACCCAAAACCTCCATATTTGAGGGATGGCCCCTGGTTCTATAGTGCCAACTGCCAACTGGGCCCAATTCTGACCTTCACCCAAAACCTCCGTATTTGAGGGACGGCCCCTGGTTCTATAGAGCCAACTGCCAACTGGGCCCAATTCTGACCTTCACCCAAAACCTCCATATTTGAGGGACGGCCCCTGGTTCCATAGAGCCAACTGCCAACTGGGCCCAATTCTGACCTTCACCCAAAACCTCCATATTTGAGGGACGGCCCCTGGTTCCATAGAGCCAACTGCCAACTGGGCCCAATTCTGACCTTCACCCAAAACCTCCATATTTGAGGGACGGCCCCTGGTTCTATAGAGCCAACTGCCAACTGGGCCCAATTCTGACCTTCACCCAAAACCTCCATATTTGAGGGACGGCCCCTGGTTCTATAGAGCCAACTGCCAACTGGGCCCAATTCTGACCTTCACCCAAAACCTCCATATTTGAGGGATGGCCCCTGGTTCTATAGTGCCAACTGCCAACTGGGCCCAATTCTGACCTTCACCCAAAACCTCCATATTTGAGGGACGGCCCCTGGTTCTATAGAGCCAACTGCCAACTGGGCCCAATTCTGACCTTCACCCAAAACGTCCATATTTGAGGGACGGCCCCTGGTTCTATAGCGCCAACTGCCAACTGGGCCCAATTCTGACCTTCACCCAAAACGTCCATATTTGAGGGACGGCCCCTGGTTCCATAGAGCCAACTGCCAACTGGGCCCAATTCTGACCTTCACCCAAAACCTCCATATTTGAGGGATGGCCCCTGGTTCTATAGCGCCAACTGGGCCCAATTCTGACCTTCACCCAAAACCTCCATATTTGAGGTGCATCTTTCTGTTGTTTTCATTCCCTCCTCTTCTCCTGGATCCTCATTTGGTGATGAATAGATTCTTGTAGTTGTATTGGGCTGTTGCTCCAACCTTGGTCTGTACTGTCCATGTGTGGTGACCACATCTGCTTCCAGGCAACGTTTTGGTCTTATTGCTGAGAATAAAGAGGAGGAATTGTAAGAAAACAAAACTAGAACCCGGGAACAGACCATCCTGATTCTGTTTCCTCGCTCTGTAGTTTCCATTGTTTTGTGACGTTTTGTAACACAAAATCTATCCAACATTTTTCCAGTTCCTGTTATTTTTGCCTAAAAATAACCTTAGAAAACCTTCACATCAACCGTTAGAGGTCAGCAGAAGGAAAAGGACAAAACACGATATTATCACGATACAAAGTAACAGAAAATACTCGTTTCTTGGGTTTTTACTGACGTTTTGTAAACAAACAGAAGAAATGGATACAAATAGTGACTTTTGCCCATTTGGGTTCCTACTTGTATCACTGGCTCTATGAAGCAGAAATGGCACCATCTTATGCCCCCCCCCCCCGCAAAAACAATTATTAAAATGAAAAAAAGCCATGGGGGGTGGAGTTAGCTAATATTCCTACTTTCTCCCGCGGTGCCTCCTTAAGGATGATGTCACTATCCTCCCCACCAAGGTCCGAGCACCTGAAATCTCATCAAAAGACGCTTCTAGGCTGTACGGGATCATCCTCTCCCAAGGTTCCTGGTACGCAGCAATGCCCGGGATCTTGTTCTCCCGAGGTTCCTGGTACGCAGCAATGCCCGGGATCTTGTTCTCCCGAGGTTCCTGGTACTCTGCAATGCCCGGGATCTTGTTCTCCCGAGGTTCCTGGTACTCTGCAATGCCCGGGATCTTGTTCTCCCGAGGTTCCTGGTACGCAGCAATGCCCGGGATCTTGTTCTCCCGAGGTTCCTGGTACGCAGCAATGCCCGGGATCTTGTTCTCCCAGATTTCTGGTACGCAGCAACGCCCGGGATCTTGTTCTCCAGAGGTTCCTGGTACTCTGCAATGCCCGGGATCTTGCTCTCCCGAGGTTCCTGGTACTCAGCAATGCCCGGGATCTTGTTCTCCCAAGGTTCCTGGTACTCAGCATTGCCTAGGATCTTGTTCTCCCGAGGTTTCTGGTACTCAGCAATGTCCTGGTTTTTGTTCTCCCGAGGTTCCTGGTACTCAGCAATGTCCTGGATTTTGTTCTCCCGAGGTTCCTGGTACTCAGCAATGTCCTGGATTTTGTTCTCCCGAGGTTCCTGGTACGCAGCAATGCCCGGGATCTTGTTCTCCCAGATTTCTGGTACGCAGCAATGCCCTGGATTTTGTTCTTCCGAGGTTCCTGGTACTCAGCAATGCCCGGGATCTTGTTCTCCTGAGGTTCCTGGTACTCAGCAATGCCCGGGATCTTGTTCTCCTGAGGTTCCTGGTACTCAGCAATGCCCGGGATCTTGTTCTCCCAAGGTTCCTGGTACTCAGCAATGCCCGGGATTTTGTTTTCTCGAGGTTCCTGGTACGCAGCAATGCCCAAGATATTCTTCTCCCGAGGTTTCTGGTATGCGGTAATGCCCGGAATCTTCTTCTTCCGAGGTTTCTGGTATGCAGCAATGCCCGGGATCTTCTTCTCCCAAGGTTTCTGGTACGCAGCAATGCCCCAGATCTTCTTTTCCCAAGGTTTCTGGTACGCAGCAATGCCCCAGATCTTCTTTTCCCAAGGTTTCTGGTACGCAGCAATGCCCGGGATCTTCTTTTCCCAAGGTTTCTGGTACGCAGCAATGCCCGGGATCCTCTTTTCCCAAGGTTACTGGTACGCAGCAATGCCTGGGATCTTCTTTTCCCAAGGTTACTAGTACGCAGCAATGCCCGGGATCTTCTTTTCCCAAGGTTTCTGGTACGCAGCAATGCCCGGGATCTTCTTTTCCCAAGGTTTCTGGTACGCAGCAATGCCCGGGATCTTCTTTTCCCAAGATTTCTGGTACGCAGCAATGCCCGGGATCTTCTTTTCCCAAGGTTTCTGGTACGCAGCAATGCCCGGGATCCTCTTTTCCCAAGGTTACTGGTACGCAGCAATGCCCAGGATCTTCTTTTCCCAAGGTTTCTGGTACGCAGCAATGCCTGGGATCTTCTTTTCCCAAGGTTACTAGTACGCAGCAATGCCCGGGATCTTCTTTTCCCAAGGTTTCTGGTACGCAGCAATGCCCGGGATCTTCTTTTCCCAAGGTTTCTGGTACGCAGCAATGCCCGGGATCTTCTTTTCCCAAGATTTCTGGTACGCAGCAATGCCCGGGATCTTCTTTTCCCAAGGTTTCTGGTACGCAGCAATGCCTGGGATCTTCTTTTCCCAAGGTTACTAGTACGCAGCAATGCCCCGGATCTTCTTTTCCCAAGGTTTCTGGTATGCAGCAATGCCCGGGATCTTCTTTTCCCAAGGTTTCTAGTACGCAGCAATGCCCAGGATCTTCTTTTTCCAAGGTTACTGGTACGCAGCAATGCCCAGGATCTTCTTTTCCCAAGGTTTCTGGTACGCAGCAATGCCCGGGATCTTCTTTTCCCAAGGTTACTAGTACGCAGCAATGCCCAGGATCTTCTTTTTCCAAGGTTTCTGGTACACAGCAATGCCCGGGATCTTCTTTTCCCAAGGTTTCTAGTACGCAGCAATGCCCGGGATCTTCTTTTCCCAAGGTTACTAGTACGCAGCAATGCCCGGGATCTTCTTTTTCCAAGGTTTCTGGTACACAGCAATGCCCAGGATCTTCTTTTCCCAAGGTTACTAGTACGCAGCAATGCCCGGGATCTTCTTTTCCCAAGGTTTCTGGTACGCAGCAATGCCCCGGATCTTCTTTTTCCAAGGTTTCTGGTACGCAGCAATGCCCGGGATCTTCTTTTCCCAAGGTTTCTGGTACGCAGCAATGCCCGGGATCTTCTTTTCCCAAGGTTTCTGGTACGCAGCAATGCCCGGGATCTTCTTTTCCCAAGGTTTCTGGTACGCAGCAATACCCGGGATCTTCTTTTCCCAAGGTTTCTGGTACGCAGCAATGCCCCGGATCTTCTTTTCCCAAGGTTTCTGGTACGCAGCAATACCCGGGATCTTCTTTTCCCAAGGTTTCTGGTACGCAGCAATACCCGGGATCTTCTTTTCCCAAGGTTTCTGGTACGCAGCAATGCCCCGGATCTTCTTTTCCCGAGGTTTCTGGTACGCAGCAATGCCCGGGATCTTCTTTTCCCGAGGTTTCTGGTACGCAGCAATGCCCGGGATCTTCTTTTCCCGAGGTTTCTGGTACGCAGCAATGCCCGGGATCTTCTTTTCCCGAGGTTTCTGGTACGCAGCAATGCCCGGGATCTTCTTTTCCCAAGGTTTCTGGTACGCAGCAATGCCCGGGATCTTCTTTTCCCAAGGTTTCTGGTACGCAGCAATGCCCCGGATCTTCTTTTCCCAAGGTTTCTGGTACGCAGCAATACCCGGGATCTTCTTTTCCCAAGGTTTCTGGTACGCCGCAATGCCCCGGATCTTCTTTTCCCGAGGTTTCTGGTACGCAGCAATGCCCGGGATCTTCTTTTCCCGAGGTTTCTGGTACGCAGCAATGCCCGGGATCTTCTTTTCCCGAGGTTTCTGGTACGCAGCAATGCCCGGGATCTTCTTTTCCCAAGGTTTCCCAGCAATGGGAGAAGATAATAAACGCATAACGCCTTAATAAACACATTAGAGCAGAGTCCTCAGCATGATGTTGGTTTGCTGATTATATCAACATCTTCTTAGAGTCTCTGAGACTAAGAAGGAATGGGGGTTGACGCAGGCAATGCTGGTTTGGGCACAGGACCCCAAATCTGTATTCAGGTCCTTCAGTTCTCTGTGTGTTTTGGGGAGACATGGACTTGAATCCAAAGTAAAACTACTTCAAAGGTTCCCCCCAGGAACATACCAGGTGATGCCAGGACCATGGTCAGTAGGCAAGAGGCTAGCCTGCAGTCCCCTCCAAAAGCCCTGTCCTGGTTGGATCTGTCACACCCACCATATAACCCCACCTTGTGACCCTACCAAATGACCCTGACATGCAAAAGACTTCTAGCCTGTAAACAGGTTCATTTAGCTAGTCTGCCACTAGGAGTCTCTGTCCCAACATAGCGTGTGGAGAGTAGTGTAATCAGGTGCTAGGTCCCTTTTAACTAGGTCTCTCCTGTATTGATATCATGGGAGTCAGTGCCCATATATAAGCTAGGTTGGGAGGAGCCTAGTGCAGTTGGGGCGGGGCAGCAAGATACCCTACCAGCATGCAGATGTAGTCAGCTAAAGTAGAGGCCTGGACAGGGCTAGAAGGTAGGATGAAATAGTTCTGTACCCAGAAGAGATAGCTTTAGTCTTCCTGACTCTTATGGTTGGTGGAGGCTAGAGCAGGTTGTGAAGGCCTTTTAGGCTAGTCCAAGTCTTCTCTGCAGTGAGTTCTATCCCCCTGAAGGACCTGGGAGAAGTGTACTGAGGCTAAGGGTGTAGCTGCAGTGATCCTGTGTTTGGAACAAAAAGTAGGGAGTTGTGAGCTGGATACTAAGAGCCTCTGGCTAGTCAGAGTCCTCTGAGCGAGTCCTAATGACTCTAGGAAGGAGATAGACTGCGTAAAAGGAAGACAGCTTAAGGCTGAAGTGTTGTATGATGCTTTCACTTGTGACAGCTGCAGATCATCCACCTTATGTGATTGACAAAGTACTGTAAAGTGACCCTAGATCACATGTCTGTGTGATGTGACTTGTACTGCCATCTTCTGGAGAAACATCACTAAAGTGTGGAAACTTTACTACTTGTGTGGACTTTCCGTTCATTGTGAATATAAAGGCTAAAGGATGTCATGGAAGTGGGGTGGGATGGAGTGGGGCACAATATGGAGGCAGTAGAGGGCTTCAAGCAGGTGGGTTGTTGCCCCAACACATAGCCCAATGATGTGATCCCATCATATAACCCCACCATGTGACCACCATGCCATGCACATTACATCTAGCCCCATCATGTGACCCTTATTATTGTGTTTCTTGTATTTTAGATGTTTTTGTTTCTATTTCTGGACAAGGTCAGAAAGAAAACTAAATTGGGCAGCACTTTCTTAAATTTTCTATACAGTTTGATGTTTTCTTTTTCCTGTAGTGCTTTCCTCTACTGGGGCCTTCTTTATGGACACAAAGAATCCAGTCGTCTTCCAGAATGAGGATCGGAGCTTTGGACATCAGGTGGCACAGTTGGATAGATGGTGAGAGAGGGATCTGTCCACTTTTCTGTAGGGTGGACCCCATTGAGTTCCTAGGACACCCAGAAACAGCAGATGCTTTGGAGGGTGGGATACCTAAAGGTTGCAGAGTCTTTGAGAACTCCAGGAGGCCAACTGGTGTTAAGAGGCCCTTAACACCGGAGTGAGGATCTGTACCCTCTTTGCCCCTTGCTTCTGTATATAGGCCTATGTTTGCCAATGTTTTGGTTGGAGTTTCCTATATGACACATGTTAGTGCAGATCCAAAGATTGGTGAACCAAAATGTGCCCCCAGGAAGCGCCACATTGCATAATTTACAGAGAGCTGCTGGCAGCTCTACACAATGTTTAGGCCTGAAGACCCTGGATGGCCCTGTAAGGTCACCTAAATAGACTGATTGGTCACTGTAATGGAGGAAAGGCAGGACAGAACACACAGAGTGGATGGCAGACGCTCAAAGCTTTATTGAGACAAACAGACGGCAGTCCTTCAATATGTTGGGTGGCAGAGAGGGTGGATTTGCCACTAAAGGGTAACGAGAGGCCCCACCCACTTATAGTCCACTAGGAGAGCCAAGGGGGTGTCCCTGTAACAGGGGTAGTCCGACACAGGAGGGGGGTGTGAGGGGCCACCACCACAACAGTTCAGGTAACACAGTGGTGAAGCAGGTACTCATGGATCCAACAGGGTTCCTGGTCTCCCAGGGGTAGGAGCAGAACGCAGGTACCTGTGGAGTCCGGACCAGGTGGGTGGCCCCTGGCTCTGGCAGATGGGCTGTGGTAGTCTCTCCCCCTTCTGTGGGGTCTCTCGCAATTGCAGGCAAGCTTTCTCTGGCTGCCTCTTTCCTCCTGTGGGGTCTCTGTGAGGCTGGGGTTAGGCTTGCAGAGTCTAGTCAGAAAGGTCTCGCCGGAGCTTGAGATCCTTTGATGACTGCACACCAGAATGAAAACGGAGCGCCTAGCATCAGCCTCTTAAACTGCTGCAGGACGCTCCCTGGTCGCCTTGGCAACCGGGAGGGGGGAAGGAAATACTAGACCCCAGGGAGAATCAGGCTGGTTACAGGGACATCCTGGGGGGCAGGGATGATGTCTGCATAGATGAAAAGCAAGTTGGGAGGTGTGCAGAGAGCTCCCAGCCAGCTGGCCGGGAGGGAGGGGGGCCCAGAGTATTTTTATTAGGCCATTGAATTAGGCCATTTGGCCTAGTCACACAGGGGACAATTGGAACAATACAGAGCAGGACTCTGAGGGCATGTGATACAAGGCATTAATAAGGGGATTAATAATTGGCAGGCTCCCATACCGTGACAGTCACACATTGGGCACACCTGCCATCTCCAGTCTAACGCATGACTCAGAGCAGTGAATGTCATTTTACATGCCTGTGTTTTATGTGATTGCAGGGTGATAGCCAGCGCTCCACTCCAACAGGCCGCCATTAATAAAACTGGAAAGTTATATCGCTGTAACCCCAAGGACAGCAAGTGTGAGGAGATCCCAGTCACCACTGGTAATTCTTTATTCTTAATCCTGTATAAATGTTATGAGAGTTCTGAAGATCTGAATGCTTCCAGCAGACGGGAGGCAATTCTATGGGACAAAGATATAGAAAGAAGAACCTGGAGACCCAGATATGTGCTGCATGAGATTAGCTTAGACAAGTCAATGTGATTAGAGATGTTTATCAAACTCAGCATGAATGTCCGTGCATTGCCATCGTTCTCTAAAGGGGATCTGGTGGCACATGCTCAACAAATCCATTGTTTGTCATCAACTCAACTACCTCTTGGAAGCTCATAAATGATGTTACTTCCCCCTCCAGCAGTCAGCTGTAACATTAAATAATTGTCTGTGAAGGTTCTCATTCACCCAGGTCATGGTTCAGCGAGTAGAAATTAGTCATTTTGAGCTGGACTTCTTCTTAAATGTTGGACATGTTCCATGGCTGATCCACATGGCTTCTTTGGTTCTAATGGGGGCAGGGAGGTGACCTCTCTGCTTGGTGATGCCAATATTAAAGAACCACCAAGGAGGGATCCGCACTAACTGTTCTAAGGCAAAGGTGATAGACTGTCTATATTGGGTATAAGAGGTAAACACCATTGTTTGGACCTGGTGCCACTGTCTCTGTCCTAAAGAAGATACACCATATCTGTATGGACGCCCTAAGATTCACAAGGAAGGCCACCCTTCTAGGGTTGAATGTCAGCAGCATCAACTCTGTCACTGGTAACATTGCTAAGTATCTGGCTACAGTTCTATCTCCCTTAGTTGGCAACAAGCCACACCATATTCAGAACAAAAGGATTTGTCAACAAGGTCCCTGGATTGAAGATAGAGGCAGAAGACACAATGGTGCCCCATGATGTCACATCCAGGGGCGGACTGACCATTTCGAAACTCAGGCACTGCCCGAGGGCCCAGGGTCAGTAGGGGGCCCCATGAGATGCCCCTGGTATCTTTTTCATAGGCTTTTTTGAGTTTGGGCAAGGACACAGGGGCCCCATGATCCCCTACTGCCCGGGGGGCCCCATGAGTTGTCAGTCCGCCCCTGGTCACATCTCTTTTCAATTGTACACCAACTTCAGAAGGTTGTGAAAATGTATGGAAACATTGGAAACAAGACAATATCTTTGACAGCCAAACAGAACTCAAAATCAAGTATAATCATTGCTGGACCTTTGTCTCAACACCACCAGTTACGAGTCCAATGATGGCTTCTACAGTCAGAGACCTGGGATCACCTGGTGTAGGATCCCCTGTATCTCCCATTGTAGCCAGCCTCTACATGGAAGAGGTGGAGATGAGAGCATTTATCTCATTTAGAGGATCATCACCACATCATTGAGTCAGATGTCATGGACTGTAAGTGGCCATAAGGTGGTTCATCAAGCTTTCCCCTGTTTTATTTTGTCTGAGTATAGATCCGTGTGTCCCAAGCATGGTTACATTCACTTACTGTTCACTGACTCACTACCTCTGATGGAAGTCTGAAGTATCTGACACCCGCTGGAACACAAAGGAGTGATTCTGAAACATTGAGATGAGATGGTAACAACCAACACCAAGTCTAAAGACAAAGAACAAGGAAGTCAAAGGAGAGTTTTGAAAGTTTGTTGTTATACGGGCCATGCTTTCATTAAGAATCCACAAGGTCAAGCAAAAACAGGGACCATCGAACAGAGGTAAGAAGCAGAACATGCAGAGTAAGATGGTCATCAGGGGCGTAACTACAGGGGTTGCAATTTAGGTACTAATCACTGACTCTGTTCATTCAGAACTGAAGCATGTAAACTGTGTTTACTATGCTTCAGTTTGTGAATGAACAGGAAGCCTCTGTACAGAGATATTTCTGTCCATTTATCCTGTACTGCTGAGGATACAGAGATGGAGATTGATAGCTGTGTCCTCAATCTCCTGTCTCTGTCTCAAAGGTGGAACATCAGAGATCTGTTTAGACCCCTGATATCTCACCAAAGCCCCCCAACGGAGCTCCCAAAACATTTTTTTCTAAACAACAAAAAAAAACATTAAAAAAAAACCTAAATATAATGAAAAGATAAAAAATTAAATTTCAAAAATAAAAAAACTACTGACACCAGTAGTGGGAACTACAAGGGTTGCAAAGGTTGCACTTGTGACTGGGCCCTCGCTCTCCACCACCATGTGAACATGTGAAAGTATCCCGCTGCAGGACCATAATAAAGGGCCCCGTGACAGGAGTAAAGGGCCCCAGGATCAGTGGAAAGAGCCCTAGGCCTGGATGGAAGGGCTCTAGGTGTTAGTCATGGGAGCCCTTCATGGTTTCTTACACCATGGCCCTGAAGGTTCTAGTTACGCCCCTGATGGTCATCCTGTATGTGCTGTATATGGCTGGAGTGTCAAAAAGTCTGAAGGATCTTTAACAATCATCACATTCCTGTGTCTCTCAAGCCCAAAAATACACTGAGACCAAAGCTTGGACATTCAGAAGACCCAAAACTCAAACGTAAGGGAGGCAACATGGACTATATGGCCCAGCGTAATGAGAAATGTAAAGACCTGTACATTGGGGAAGCAAAACTACCTCTCAGCAAAAGAATGAACCAAAATAGAGGACAATCTCTGCAGATCAAGACTCAGCAGTCTTCCTATAGCATAACCAAAAACGGACAATCTCTCGAGGACAGTGAGAGGCAGATGATTGGACAGGGAGTACAAGTTGTTTGCAAGAGCCAAGAGAAGTCAGCTGCATGTCAAGTTCCATTTGAGGTAGCTGTCCCCATGGGCCTCATTGACAGTGAGGTCCTACTCACCTATAATGAAGTTTTAACATCCTTATCCTGGAAAAGTAGACAATTCTCCCTTGTAGCCATGAAGCTTGAATAATTCCCACCTGCCCTAGATTTCATGGAACCATGGCAATGGGATTATAAAATGAGCCTACCCTCCCATCCTGTTCTTGGACAATCAGCATCTGACACATTTCATGGTGATTGGATGAAGATGACTGAGTTACCCATCTGAATATATTCCCAGGTATGTTCCTGACACTCAGTAATACCAAGGATGCTGGATAAGCAGTGAATCATCTTCAACATTACAGAACACGATCGGTTGAATGTGATCTATTATTACTAAGCTCTGCTAGATAGTTCTACCGAAGGTCCCTCACAGGTTTCGGAAATGTCCCTGGTGCCCCAATAGTTTATACTGACAGCAGCCTTGTGTTAATCTAAAGGGAAATTCTCAGATTGTGCTGACAATAAAGAAAAGGTAGGAGGAAACTGTTATTTTTGGTAGAATATATTGCACAAAATGAAAGCTGGAAGGTGGAAGTTCAGTCAAAAAAAACCCCAAACCTGGAGAAGTATAGAGACAATTTCAGTTCCTTTTAGGATTTACACTTCTCTATAGCAAACCATAAATAGACAGAGCTCCCCACAGCAGAAGTCCCTGTGTATTCTCTGTACTGGGCCTCCTAGGACCATAGGACATCAGAGGTCCCTGTGTATTCTCTGTACTGGGCCTCTTAGGACCATAGGACATCAGAGGTCCCTGTGTATTCTCTGTACTGGGCCTCCTGGGACCATAGGACATCAGAGGTCCCTGTGTATTCTCTGTACTGGGCCTCCTGGGACCATAGGACATCAGAGGTCCCTGTGTATTCTCTGTACTGGGCCTCCTGGGACCATAGGACATCAGAGGTCCCTGTGTATTCTCTGTACTGGGCCTCCTGGGACCATAGGACATCAGAGGTCCCTGTGTATTCTCTGTACTGGGCCTCCTGGGACCATAGGACATCAGAGGTCCCTGTGTATTCTCTGTACTGGGCCTCCTGGGACCATAGGACATCAGAGGTCCCTGTGTATTCTCTGTACTGGGCCTCCTGGGACCATAGGACATCAGAGGTCCCTGTGTATTCTCTGTACTGGGCCTCCTGGGACCATAGGACATCAGAGGTCCCTGTGTATTCTCTGTACTGGGCCTCCTGGGACCATAGGACATCAGAGGTCCCTGTGTATTCTCTTTACTGGGCCTCCTGGGACCATAGGACATCAGAGGTCCCTGTGTATTCTCTGTACTGGGCCTCCTGGGACCATAGGACATCAGAGGTCCCTGTGTATTCTCTGTACTGGGCCTCCTGGGACCATAGGACATCAGCGGTCTCTGTGTATTCTCTGTACTGGGCCTCCTGGGACCATAGGACATCAGAGGTCCCTGTGTATTCTCTGTACTGGGCCTCCTGGGACCATGAGACATCAGAGGTCCCTGTGTATTCTCTGTACTGGGCCTCCTGGGACCATAGGACATCAGAGGTCCCTGTGTATTCTCTGTACTGGGCCTCCTGGGACCATAGGACATCAGAGGTCCCTGTGTATTCTCTGTACTGGGCCTCCTGGGACCATAGGACATCAGAGGTCCCTGTGTATTCTCTGTACTGGGCCTCCTGGGACCATAGGACATCAGAGGTCCCTGTGTATTCTCTGTACTGGGCCTCCTAGGACCATAGGACATCAGAGGTCCCTGTGTATTCTCTGTACTGGGCCTCCTAGGACCATAGGACATCAGAGGTCCCTGTGTATTCTCTGTACTGGGCCTCCTAGGACCATTGGACATCAGAGGTCCCTGTGTATTCTCTGTACTGGGCCTCCTAGGACTATAGGACATCAGAGGTCCCTGTGTATTCTCTGTACTGGGCCTCTTAGGACTATAGGACATCAGAGGTCCCTGTGTATTCTCTGTACTGGGCCTCCTAGGACTTTAGGACAACAGAAGTCCCTGTGTACTCTCTGTACTGGGCCTCCTAGGACCACAGGACATCAGAGGTCCCTGTGTACCCTCCGTACTGGGCCTCCTAGGACCACAGGACATCAGAGGTCCCTGTGTACCCTCCGTACTGGGCCTCCTAGGACTATAGGACATCAGAGGTCCCTGTGTACCCTCTGCACTGGGCCTCCTAGGACCACAGGACATCAGAGGTCCCTGTGTACCCTCCGTACTGGGCCTCCTAGGACTATAGGACATCAGAGGTCCCTGTGTACCCTCTGCACTGGGCCTCCTAGGACCACAGGACATCAGAGGTCCCTGTGTACCCTCCGTACTGGGCCTCCTAGGACTATAGGACAGTGGTGATCAATTATTTGTGTGTTCTCCTTCTATGTGTCACCCCTCAGAACTTCCACCATTTTTGTTGCTGGGCTCTGGACTCGTTCTGTCTTATCGATATCTTTTTTGTTAGATCTCCAGAACTGGACACAATAGTATTCTAAATTGGATCTAGCGAAAACTCTATCATGTGGAATGAGGACCTCCTCATGCCTGCTGGAGATCCATCTAGTGATGCTCCCCACAATTCTTGTGCTTGAACCTGAAGACACAACGTCTTCACCCAACATGCATTGTGCGTGATTCATTTTGCTCTTCTCGCCCTTAGAAGGTCCTTTCTCCATCTACTGATATAATACTTGATAACGTTTTGCCTGGTGGGTCAGATACAAGGTTTTCACTGGAGCTGAGGGCATCTCACCACCTTCCAGTCTCCACACTCCAGCCTCACACATCCCTCTTCTGGAGCTCCCTAGATCCATCAGACATGTACTATATGTGATAAATTCTATATTATGTGTGTTGCAGGATCAGACGTTGGGGTGAACATGTCACTCGGACTCTCTCTGGCTGTCCAAGAGAAATCGCCGCACTTGTTGGTACATCACTTTGTGTGTCTGATTCCCAGAATTCTAGGAGAGTTTGCAAACCCTAAAAAATCCACGTAGGGTGAGGTCAGTCAAGTGTCGGTTCATGGTGAGGATTTGTTGGCTGGCCATCACAGTGGGTGTTCTCTGTGCTGAACTTGAAATCCTCAACACACCTTTCCAGGTCAGAGATTCACAGTAAGTGTGGAGAAATGTGGAGCCTTGTGGTCCAAACATTCCCCAGGGAACAGGGCCATCAGTTTACTTTACTGGTTTGTCTACTTTAACCCATTTTTTTCTGCAATTCGCCTTAAAGTGTAGTCCCACCCAAAAGTGGAAGCTCCACTATTCTACCTCCACCTCCCCCTCCTGTCTGGTTATGACAGGTACCCGCTCCCACTTCCAGCGAGTTTATTGCAGCAAACTGAGCCGAAAGTTTGGCCCCCCCCCCCACCTGAAGCCCTCTGGGACACTTCCAAGGTCCCAGAGGACTTCAGCCCATTCACAAAGCTCAAGCTCTGTAGGAAAATGGCTGTGAAGCCGCAAGACTTCACCGCCAGTTTCCCTTAGTCAAGATGGCAGCATCATCACCCGACAGCTAACTGAAGAATCGGCTCGGGGTGGGAACACTGCAGGATGCCTGGACAGGTAAGTGCCCAGGTGGACAGGTAAGTGCCCTACTATTAGGATTCAACAACCACAGTATTTATAGCTGCTGGTGTTTATTCCATTTGAGGTGGAGGTGGCGGGGGGCCAGAACTCCACTTAAACATCACAATACTCCATTCCAACCCTTTATGGAATGAAGATTTCTATAATCAGCCTTCTTTGTCTGATATTCCTTCTTAGGGAAGTCCATAGTGAAGGTCCTGGCTGGCTATGCTTTGTGTGGTGTGAAGGACAGCAAGGTGTAGACACATATTGGTGGAACGGGATAATAAAATGTATACAGTATTCCATAATGATCTACTTTCCTGTCTATTGCAGACTTGTGGGCCAACCCTTCAGAGAGTCTGCGGAGAGAATGTGTATGTTAATGGGCGCTGCTACCAACTAGACCTGGGCAGGCCGGAGCCCAAGCGTACACTGCCGGCTTTTCTACCAGGTAATCCACCATATTATGACTTCTACTGACCCCAGCTGGACCTTCACGATGAAGGCATGTGGTCTGCACAGTGTGAGCTCCTCATAGTATATACTGTAGTAGATACACAACTGTAGCGCTACCCCCACAGGGGCTGCTGGAGATTGCTGGTCCCAATTGGTTGCCCTGACCTTGTGAACTCCCCGATACCTCTGATACCCTGAGTTCTGGCATATATTTTTATCACAGCAGATAAGCTCGATGGACAGGTTTTAAGGTAGTTGTGACCCCAGAAACAAGAGGGGGGAGAGGAGACTTTTAGTCATTCTGCTCTCTCTAGACCCTGACGTCAAAGGAAATGCGGTAAATAGTAATAAACAGGCTAGAGGACTTAAAATATTGAGCAATCAAGAGAGCTATATTTGTCCACCGTCTTTGGGGATTAGTGTTCCTTTGTAAGGGAGGATGATTCTCAAAGAATGAGTGTTCTTTAGTCTTCCGCTAGCACTGGTGGGGCCCAGGGACATGGTGGTACCACAATAAAGCAATGGAGCTTAGGGTAAACAGGTATTATGTGGGCTTCAATTGTAATCCTCCAAGTACTTGGGTGTAAAGGGGTCTGCATGCAGTGTCTTTAAGTACCGTGTGAAAGGTAGGTTGGACCTCTGCCTGCTCACCACTCTGACTGGCCCTCGATTCGGTGATCAGGATGTCCTCGTGCAGGCTCTATGGAATCCACAGCAAGTTGCGGGGCATATGGCTGGCACCTGATGGGCTCAGTGGTCTGGAGATGTCCACCTCAGTGTGTGTGGGGATGGGAGACCAGACGGTGTCTCCACAGTTCAGCCACAGCAGCAGCGACACCATGTCCAGCTAATTCCAGCCCTGATAGAGAGGATCCCTCTCCTAGCTAGGCCGCAGCGCCCGATCGTGGCACCCAACATCCTGGATCCTTGCCCAGGTCCCAAGAGAGCAAGTCCACCCTGCACTGTGTAATTTATTAGTTCCATCTCGAATCCAAGTGAGCGGACTACAAGTCCCACAATCCTCTGCTTTCAGTAAGTGGCTGCTTTCAGGAAGTGACATTAATACCTACCTGCTGAGCACTAGGGGGAAACGTTCTCCCTATGGCATTACAAGAAGTGTCCCTGGAATAACATCATAGCCCAGCGTCACCTGGATACACAACATTCCCCGCTCAGGAAACATCAGATGATTATATCTGCTGAGAACCTGCAGACAATAGTGTAGTACTACCCCCTAGGGGCCGCTGGTTTTACCCGGTTCTCTCCCAAGCAGTCTACTCAAGCAACAGTCCATTCACTTCGGCCCCAAGAAACAGTCTAGGGGTTTGTCTTTTTGTGATTAATTGCTTGTAAACTGGTAACAGGAGAGGGATTGGTGCATGGGATACTTCAAAATGGCCAGCAGCATCAATGAGAGGACAGTGTAAACTCTCACAGCTGGGGACCATGAGCTGTCTTTATGAAGAGTCTTAAAGCCTCACAGCTGAGGACCATCAGGCAAGTCTCTTTGGCACCTGGACTGGTTACCTTGCACCACTGCACAGCTGTAGTTACCATTGCAATCTCCGGAACAGTGCACAGTGACAAGGGAACACTTTCATCTCACACTCCAGTGTGAGGATGGGGATGGGGATGGCCAGTATCTAAGACCCCATGCGAACAGGCTCAGAGCAATGTCTGGCGCCTATATCCCAAACGCACACAATCACCAGAAATCAGTTTAGGGTCATTGTTCACAAGTCCTCCGGACACATGCCAGTGAGTGAGACAATCCTCCAGACCAGATCCCTTTGGAGTCCTGCAGCCAGTTCCAGGTCCATTTCAGGTCTACTGCCCCGAGACCACAGAGGACATCAGCACAATCCAAGGCATGCCTCAGAGAAGCATCAGCCTCCTCTAAGGCTGGGAACTCTCCTTACTGGGGAAGGCAATAACCCCGGGGCTTCAGACTATTTACCAGCTTCCCCAGCCACCATCAGGGCACACCTCCCCAGGGATTGGCAAGGCCCTGATCAATATTCAGGCTGGTTATTTGAATTGTCCCCCCAAGTTCTAGAAACGTCTAGGGGTGGGAGAGGCAATCAAACTCCCAGCTTGTGAAACCTCAAACAGTCCAAAACAAACTATATCTGCCCCCTTTGTTACAGAAAGAGCCAATAACTAAATTTACCTGGGAACCTAACTAGGAGGGTGCTTCAATGGGAATGTACACAGAGATCAGATTAATGATCAGGCTCACCCACCCATGGCACAGGTATTAATCCTGGTATTGGTGCCCTACTGGCCCAGGTTTTCTTTTACAGCGGGTCTGTGTAACCCTCATTGCCATTCTCTGTGTCCCTGCAGAGTGTAGCTCCTCCAGCCTGGATATTGTCTTCCTGATTGATGGATCTGGCAGTGTTGCTCCCAATGACTTCAAGAAAATGTTAACATTTGTGTCTACAATTATGACATCTTTCAGCAGGACGGACACCCAGGTAATGCCCTCTCCATGCTGCAATAATCACTGTCATATCTATAATAGATTTTAGCAAAGTGTGTAAAAAATACTTATGTGCAGAAGGCTGATAATGCCGCAATAATCCGCGTTTTATATATAATATATTGTAGTACAGTGTAGAAAAAACACTACTTTTCAGGTGACTGATCATTTTTCCATTTCTGCCTCCTCCGTCTTTCCTCTCCCCAGTTTGCCCTCATGCAGTATTCCAGCAATTTTGAGATACACTTTGATTTCAAAAAATTTTCTTCAGTAAGAGACCCGACAGTTCTGACCTCAAACATCAACCAAATGAGGGAACTAACCAAAACCCCAACGGCTATCCACAAAGTAACGTGAGTATTCCACCCAATACCCATTACTAGAACACCAACATTCTGGAGTAATAATATACATCACGCAGCAGCCCAGGGTTCGGATGGCCATATTTAGTGGCTGCTCCATGTATAGATGAAGCGGTAGACTGGTAAGTTGGCAGATACTATAGGACCGTGGCTTCAAAGCCTGAGTGCATTCACACCGGGGGCCACAAGTCCCAACACCTGGAGAGCGGGTGAGGATGATACTGAGGCACATTATTACTAAAGCTGGGATTACCGGGTCGACATAAATAGGACACGCGTACCCAGGACTCAGCACTGCTTGGACCTCCAGTCTTTGGATCTGTCCATAGTCCTAATGGCTACTCCATGTCCAGTCTGAATGTCTCCACCTCCCATATTTTAGGGGTATGAGCTTATGGATTGGCAGACTGCTCCCTACCCCACCCCCACACTTCCCTGTTCATGTCCCTCACAATTTTCTCATCTACTTGTCTTCTTTACTAGGAAATCAGGATGGTTCTGACTGAGAGGAAGATGTAGAACTTCCCTTCACCCTGAGTTATGTCATTGTCCTCCTCCTGTGGTCATCCAAACCTAAAGACATCTTCATCCTCATAGTCATCCCGCCTACATTCCCACCAGTAGGCACTGAGTGGTTCATCAGAGGAAGAACCTGTACACAAGGGTGGCCATATTTGTTCAAGACATAATTAGCCTTTGCTCTACCATCCACAATGATTGTGCTTTACTGCAGCTCCCTCCTCATAATCCAAGTCCAGCCCACTAACTAAACACAATACACTCCCTGTGTGGCTGATGTCTTCCTCTAGTAGTTGTTCTACAAATCTTTACAACAATATCATGAAAAGGATGAACAGCCATGAAATGTAAAAGTCCCATCAAAAATGACCTCCTGGCAACTGCTACAAAAAGAACTCCCAATATAAGCTCCCTAAAATCCCTTGGACCCCCCCTATATGTTACTCCCAGCCTTACCTGCTCATCATGTTATGTTTCCCTCCTCAGAACGGAGCTCTTCATCCCCAGAAGCGGGGCTCGAGATAAAGCTGTGAAACTCCTCATTGTGATAACTGATGGGGTGACGGTTGGAGATAACAGACGTCTTGAAGATTCAGCCAATGAGGCCAAACAAAGAGGCATAGTGTGCTTTGCCATTGGGGTAAATGTCTCAGAAGATGTGTCACATCTATATTATAGCAATCATAGTAGAACGACCACCCAAGACAAATCTTCTGGTTGTCTTCTTGGTGGTTCATTGGGTCACAGGGTGGCTTCTGGTGTCTTTGGGGGTCTTTTGTGACATGTTACCACTAGGATTGCCAGTTGAATCCAACAGCTGCAGCCATTTTCAACTCAAAAGGTAAAGTAAACGTTCCCTCTAATGTATTATTATTATTATTATACAATATTTATAAAGCGCCAATAGTTCGCTCAGCGCTGTACATTACAAAGGGGGACAGAACATGTGACAGAACAATACCAATACAATGCGATACATGAGGGGATCGAGGGCCTGATCCTTGGAGCTTACAATCTAGGAGGGAGGGGGTGGTGGCACAGGAGGAGATAGCTGTGGGGGATGGAGTGGTAGGAAGAGTGGAGGAGGTCGGCAAGTTAGCAGGGGGTGGGGTAGGCTTCCCTGAAGAGATGGGTTTTCAGGGTGCGCCTAAAGGAGAGGAGAGTAGGTGATAATCTGATGGGTTGGGGCAGGGAGTTCCAGAGGATGGGTGACACCCTGGAGAAGTCCTGGAGGCGGGCATGGGAGGAGAAGACCAGGGAACTAGAGAGAAGGAGGTCTTGTGAGGAGCGGAGTGTGCGTGTTGGGCGGTACTTGGATATTAGGTCAGTGATGTAGTTCGGGGCAGTATGGTGGACGGCTTTGTACGTCAGCGTTAGGATTTTGAATTTGATCCGTTGCGCAATCGGAAGCCAGTGGAGGGATTGGCAGAGGGGGGTGGAGGACACTGAGTGGAGGCCAGTGGAAGGATTGGCAGAGGGGGGTGGCGGAGACAGAGCGGTTGGAAAGGTGAATGAGTCTGGCAGCCGTGTTCAGGATGGACTGAAGCGGGGATAGCCAGCGGCGAGGCAGGCCAGTGAGGAGGGAGTTGCAGTAGTCGAGTCGTGATATGATGAGGGAGTGGATGAGCTGTTTAGTGGTTTCTGGGGTTAGGAACGTGCGGATTTTGGCGATGTTGCGGAGGTGGAGTCTGCATGTTGCGGAGGTGGAGTCTGCATGTTGCGGAGGCGGAGTCTGCATGTTGCGGAGGTGGAGTCTGCATGTTGCGGAGGCGGAGTTTGCATGTTGCGGAGGCGGAGTCGGCACGAGTTTGTTAAAGATTGGACTTGGGGCTGGAAGGATAGGTTGGGGTCCAGAATGACACCCAGTACTCTGGCCTGCAGGGCGGGTTTGATGGTAGCGTTGTTGGATGTGACGGAGAAATCAATGGGGGGTGGTGTCCGGGCTGGGGGGAAGACAAGAAACTCGGTTTTGGAGAGGTTCAGTTTAAGGAAGTGGAGCGACATCCAGTCTGATATGTCGCTCAGTAGGTGTGTGATTCGGGCTGAGACCAAGGGGGTGAGGTGGGGGGTTGAGAGATAGATTTGTGTGTCGTCGGCATAGAGGTGGTAGTTGAAGCCGTGAGAGTGTATGAGTTGGCCAAGGGAGGAGGTGTAGATGGAGAAGAGAAGGGGCCCGAGGACAGAGCCTTGAGGGACCCCAACAGAGAGGGGGAGTGAGGGGGAGGTGGTAGCATTATAGGTAACGCTGAAGGAGCGTTGTGACAGGTAGGATGAGAGCCAGGAGAGAGCAGAATCTCTGAGGCCGAGGGAGTGTAGTTTTTTGAGGAGGAGGGGGTGGTCGACTGTGTCGAAGGCCGCAGAGAGGTCAAGGAGTAGGAGCACTGAATAGTGGCCATTAGCTTTGGCGGTTAGCAGGTCGTTGGAGAGTTTGAGTAAGGCAGTTTCGGTGGAGTGTAGGGTGGTTTCGGTGGAGTGTAGGGCGGTTTCGGTGGAGTGTAGGGGACGGAAAGCGGACTGTAGGGGATCGAGGAGGTTGTTGTCGTTGAGGTGAGAGCATAGGCGGGTGTAGACTAGGCGCTCGAGGAGTTTAGATGTAAATGGGAGCAGGGAGATGGGTCTGAGGTTGTTCGGGTCATTGGGGTCCAGGGAGGGCTTTTTAAGTATGGGGGTGATGTGTGCATGTTTCAGAGGGGAGGGGAAAGTGCCTGAGGAGAGGGAGAGATTGAAGATGTGGGTGAGGGAGCGTAGGATGGAGGGGGAGGGAGGTCGTAGGAGTTGTGAGGGGATAGGGTCGAGGGGGCAGGTGGTGAGGCGGGCATCAGAGAGGATCTTGGAGACTTCCTCGATGGTAGTAAGGTCAAAGGTGTGGAGTGTTGGGGGAGCTTCAGTATGAGGAATGTAGGGTGGGGTGGAAGAAGAGGTCAGAGCAGTGGTGGGGCCGTGGGAGAGGGGTGTAGAGGGGGTAGCTGAGTGAGGGTGAAGGGGGTTGGAGAGAGTTTGAGCAGCGACGAAGTCCCTGCGGGTTATGTCGAGGGGGAGGGGGGATAGGGGGGTAGCTGTGTGAGAGGGGACGGGTTGAGAAGGCGTGTGAGTTGCGGCAATGTCCTTGCGAATTGTGTCAATTTTGTTTTTGAAGTGATTGGCAATCTCAAGGGCAGTGAGTGAGGTGCTGGGTGGAGGTGGGGGTGGAGAGAGTAGAGAGTTGAAGGCAGAGAAGAGTCGGCGAGGATTGGAGGAGAGGGCCTTGATGAGGGTCAGGAAGTAGGCTTGTTTGGCTGCGTGGAGGGAGGAGGTGTAGGTGTGGAAGGCAGATTTGTAGCGGGTGAAGGCTTGTTTGGATTTGGTTTTGCGCCATAGTCGCTCTAGGGCACGACTTTGTCGTTTGAGGGTTTTGGTGTGATCAGTCTGCCAGGGCTGGAGCGGTCAGGGTCTGATGTTGCGTGTGGTTAAAGGCGCTAGTGAGTCAAGGGCTGTTGAGAGCGCATTGTTGTAGGCGGTCAAAGCCAAGTCGGGGCAGGACAGGGGGAGGATGCGGTCGTGGAGTTGATCAGCTGCAGAGTGGAGGGGGGCAGGGTTAAGGTTGCGGAGGTTACGGCTGGTAGTAGTGTGACATTTGGAGGGGTAGGCGTTGGAGGACGAGGAGATAGAGAAGGTGATCAGGTTGTGGTCAGAGAGAGGGAAGGGGGTGTTAGTGAGGTTGTGGGGAGCGCAGCGGTTGGAGAAGACAAGATCAAGGATATTACCGTCGGAGTGGGTGGTGGATTGTATGCACTGTGCAAGTGCAAAGGAGGAGGTTAGGTGGAGGAGATGGGATGTGTCCGGGTTGTCGAGGTTGACAGGGATGTTGAAATCCCCAAGAATTATGGTGGGTAGCTCAGAGGAGAGGAAGAAGGGTAGCCAGGAGGAGAAGTCATCCAGGAAGCGGGGTATGGATCCAGGAGGCCGGTATATCACAGCAATCTTCAGGGGGGTTGGGGAGAATAGTCGGAGGCAGTGGGCCTCGAAGGAGGAGAAGGATAGGGAGGGGGGGTTTGGGAGGACTCGGAAGGTGCTCTGCGGTGACAGGAGCAGACCAACCCCACCACCTTTTCGACCGTTAGGTCTGGGTGAGTGGGTCCAGGTGAGACCTCCATAGGAGAGTGCAGCAGGGGAGGTAGAGTCAGTGGCCTGGATCCAGGTTTCCGTGATCGCTAGGAGGTTGAGGGAGCCGGAAACAAAGAGGTCGTGGATGGCGGTAAGCTTGTTGCACACCGAACGGGCGTTCAGGAGTGCACATGAAAACGGGGGGGAGATTTTAGGGAGCAGGGGGACAGATACTAAGTTGCGGGGGTTGCGGCAGGACATGGAGGCGGGAGGGTGTTGAGCGGGTGAGGGAGGTGGAGGGCCAGGATTCGGGGAGATGTCCCCCGCGGTTAGGAGGAGGAGAAGGGTGAGAAAGGTGGCATGGGAGCGGGATGTGCAGGAGCGTGAGAAACTCCTAGTGGAGGTGTTGGGGTCAGTGGGAGAGTGGAGTAATAGGAGGAGGTGGTGGGTGCCGTAGAGGGGCGAAGGAAGCAGTGAGGACACAATATACAAATGTTTGGGAGGGGCAGAGGGATATAGTGAATGGATTTTGGGAACGGAGGAGAGGAAAATGAGAAGGAGGAGTGGAAGAGGCATTTTGGGGAGGTGAAGAGAGCAGTAGTAGGGAGATGATAGCAGTGAGGGGGAGATGTACAGGTTGTGGGGTGGAGCAGAGGGGTAAAGAAATGAGAGTTGGGAACAGAGGGTAGTAATATGAAGAGGAGAAGAGGGGTGTATTATATAAAGGTACACGGAGTGGGACTCAGGCATGTAAGAGGTTTCCCAGGGTGTTTGCTTGCAGTCTTCCAGCATGCAATGTACAGAAATGCATTGTGGGAAATGTTATCTGCTGAGAAAATATACTATTGGGCTTAAGAGCTTCTAACCAAACCAGGTCTAGAATGTGCTTGTGATACTCAGAGGCTCCATGCACACTGGCAGCTGAAAAAAATCACCAGAAAAATGCTTTCCCCACTGACAGCTGATTGTAAACTAAAGAATTGCCGGCAATTCAAACTTAAGAAAAAAATTGCCCCCCCCCCCCCAATCTATACAAAGCACTCCAGGTCTGTATGGATTTTAAGGGAAACCCCACACCAAAATAAAAAAAAAAGCCTGGGGTCCTCAACATGGGGGGTGCTTTGGGGTGGAGGCTCATGTTGATGGGGACAAGGGTCTCTTCCCCCACGACCCTGGGAGGTGGTTGTGGGGGTTTGTGGGCGGAGGGGGCTTATCAGAATCTAGAAGCCCCCTTTAAGAATGAGGCCCCAGATCCTGCTCCCCTATGTGAATTAGTAGGGGGTGCACCTACTCATTCACCAAAAAAGTGTCAAAAATAAATAAAAACACAGAACTTTTGACACGTCCTTTATTGAAAAAAACAAAACAAAAACCAGGTCCCTAGAAGTAAATCCAGCACCAATCACAATGAAAATCACCGCTGCTGAAAAAGAAACAGGTCTGAACCAGACACTGACTCCCACCCTCTGACAGCTTTGCTTCCTCCCACTGCTAAATAAATGAAGGGGTGGGGCTACTCAGTGACATCACTGGGTGGCCCCTCTCCTCATGACAAGAGGAATTGCAGTATTATGGCCCTAGGTGAGATAGGGTGGGTTGGGGATATAACTAATATGGGAATGGGTAAAGGGTCTCTCAAAATGTCCTATGAGTAAATCTATATTAGTCAACGAGAATCACTTGGAGATGGTCACGGCTTCTCTTTAAGAGGATTAGATAACACTTTTCAATCTGTATGAGGAAAAAACATGGGAAGCGCCACCATCCAAGTGTAGGTTGTAGATAAAAAACAAACAAGAATTAAAAATTGCACTCACATTTAATAAAATGATGAAGACGTAAAAACATTGGTTGCGGCTGGGTCAACTGTGTTGACTCTGAGGCAGCTGAAGGAACACGTGGAACAGGCTGTAGAAGCACCACTAATGGTGGCCAGGCAGTCCACCAGCAGCCGGGATCCAGAGAAGATGGCAGCAGCGTGGTGGAGCGCGATGCCGGTGACAGCCGGAGCCGTGGCAGAGAGGCAGAGAAGATCCAGAGGATGATGTGGAGGACGAGGTTACGCGTTTCATAGCAACAAGGACCGCCTCTTTGTCAAACCATACAGAAAGTATGGTTATGATGTCATCTACCCAGCATGCCCCCTGTTGATGATGTCACAAGGGGGTTCACAGCCAAAAACAAGGAACAAACAAGATTGTGGTGCACAGCCTTTCCCTCTAGTCTGCTGAGTCACAAGAGCCGGTAATTTGAAGGAATGGTTAACCCCGCCCCCTTTCTATAAAAGGGTGGGCGCATAGCAGCCATATTGCCAGTGTGTGTTGGAGATGTTGGGGAGAGCTGACAATTCTGCGTAGGGAAAGACACTACTTTTTTTATTTGGCCATTCCTATACATTCCCCATGGCATGCCCCTCCCCCATAGATCCCAACATAATATTCTGTATTTCACCCACAGGTTGGAGACGCCTTCACTAATGTAAGAGCCCTTAAAGAATTACAAACCATTGCATCATTCAGTGACCGGATCTTTAGAGTCACCGACTTTTCTGCCCTGTCTCAGTTCCAGAAGACGTTGCAGGAGAAGATCTTTGCCATCGAAGGTGCCGTACCCAGGTTTTTGTAATATAAATATAGAACTCATTTTATGTTCTAGGTCTGTCCCAAATATAGAGACTTTTACTAGAACACCTACCTATAGAAATGTTCAGACTAAGTATTATCAGAAAGGGAGAATGTCACCAGCACACCGAGGATCACCAATACGGGTCCAAAGGTTTTCATGAACGGTCACATAGTTCCAGCAAGGCAACGTTTCGGAGTCTCACAGGACCCCTTCCTCAGGCATGTGACAATGTATTATCAGAGTCTCATCTATGCTGGTCGCAGTTGATCTAGTAGCAGCTAGACATTCACGTGGACTTCTTTAGAAATGTTGAAGCCATTTTGCAGATTTGATTTTCCTCGGCTCCAACGAGCTTCCGGAACATACCTCAGTGTTTATAGCCACACGGGTTACTCTATTACCCTCATCCAATAACAATGGTGTGTGTCAAGGCAGATGTTGATTGTCCAAGAACAGGGTGGGAGGTGTAAATGTTTGTGATCAGCAAAAAAAAAAATGCATTGACTGATTCACCCAAGGAAAATGAGGGTCCACACATGTCCACACTGTGCTTTTGGAGGAACAGATCGGGCAGTTTCTAGACCTCTTCAGGGGCCAGAAAAATCTGCATACAGACTATGAAAAGAAACCAGATAAACAGGTTGCAGTGGCCTAGAGTATTATCATAAACACAATTGATCAAATCCAGAATAATATGCACTTACTAAACCCTATAAGAGCCTTTACCAGTCTAAGATTCGTCGCCCATCCTCCATGGTCAGTGCCGGGCCGGGGGTAGCTGGGGAACTTCATTCTGGATTGCTGCTATGGGAGAGGTAGCGCCCTCATGGCTTTCAGGAGACCAACTTCCAGGTCACAGAGTTGTCACAACAACGTGTTTCGGGGATCACTTGCCCTTTCCCAAGCCTATGGGGCGTACATACAAGGCCTGGTGCAGGGAACCACTGACAACATGGTACACGGCAAGGGAAATAAAAAGCTACACCCTGGTATTTATATTCCGTGAGCACATGTGATTGGGGTTCTTTCCTGCCTCCTCTCCTGTGGAGGGGAGATCCTGCCAGGGTGGTGGCTGCCTCTCCTTGCGTATGCTGCCAAGAGGCCTCAAGTGGGCGACCTGAGAGCCAGACTGCAGAAGCCCTGGTTCTTTGAAGACTGACTGAGGGGGATGTCTTCATATCCTGTCTGTTCTGCATGGATGCTGGGATTTGTGCTGTTAACCCCCCCCCCCCCAGGCCTATTAGTCAGTCTTTGGGTGGAAGCAGGGGCGGACTGACCATTTGGAAACTTGGGCACTGCCCGAGGGCCCGGGGTCAGTAATGGGCCCCATGAGATGCCCCTGGTACCTTTTTCATAGGCTTTTTTGAGTTTGGGCAAGGACACAGGGGCCCCATGATCCCCTATTGCCCAGGGGCCCCATGATCCCCTATTGCCCAGGGGCCCATGAGTTGTCAGTCCGCCCCTGGGTGGATAAAGAGATACCACCTGGTGTCCAGAAGAGCAAAACAGAAGGACTTTGTTCCATTTTTAGCATAGTGTGCTACCAAGATCCACCTGAAGAAAGTTGTCCTCGTTGTCCGTAGGTCAGTTTGGAGTATCCCTCCATATCCCTTCCCTATCCCAGTTCAAAACAGATCAAAACAACAACAAAAAAACCCTACAACCCATAGATTGATTCTTGAAATAACGAGAGAAAGTTGTGCATCTGGCTTTAGGAAATTCTATGTGCTTGGCTGTGGAAGGAAATATAGGAGAAAACCTGGGTAAGATACAAGCAGCTCCCATGGGGGGGGGACCACTACAGAATGTATCCTTACCAATCTCTCTCTTCTACAGGAACGCAGTCAAAGGATTCAACTTCCTTCCAGATGGAGATGTCCCAGGAAGGGTTCAGTGCCATCCTAACAGAGGTCATTCACATGTATTAGAAGAGTTATTACTATTATTACTAAATCTAATTTCATCAATATTGCCAATAATATTACCACTAAAGCTGTTCCTACAATCACCAGAAACCGAATAGTAAGGCAAACATTTCCAAACCCACTGAGTACTCGAATGCTAACACTGACCTGAGTTAGAATATTACTAATTAACGAAAAGGGACCATAGAGTTTATATGTCTGTTTTTGGCCAGATCACATAATGATATAATGCCTATATTTCCCCAAAGGCACCACAAGCTGAGGGCCATGGAGCATGTTTGAGTACGCTGGAAAACTTTGACCAATCACAGTTGTTTACCCTCTGATAGGCTGAGCATAGAGTTGTTAGCAGCTTTCCTCCCCCCCCCACCAAGATCCATTGGTCAGAATATGAATTGTAGGATGAGCATGTCACTTTGGAGGCTGAGACTCGCAGAGGTGCCTGAGGGAGGTCAGAGAGTGCTTCCATGTGTAACTGAGCTGTAATGTCTCGTGGCTGTGACTTGCTCAAACACAATCCAGATAATAACCCTAAACCTCTTACCAACTATACTGTCCTTGTGTCAGTAGAACTGATATTCAGCATAATGATGAAGAAGCTTTGGTACAGAAATATGATTTTCCAAGTCATAAAGGCTCAGATGAGCTCATTTTGGGGAAGTATTTAAGCAGGTGAGCCATGCAATTGATTGAAGGCTACTATAAGGTTTTTTTTGCTGGTAGCAAATTCTGTAGTCCAGCAGATGAGCCATGGCTGCCTGTCTGGTCATTTTTTTGGCTCCTAAAGGCCTTACTGCTTCCGGATGGGGTGGGGGTTGTAGATCTGGATTTCAGGAAGTCTGTTGGTGAAGACAACCATTCTCAATATGATGTTGTGTGTGACAACATATATGTAGTTATGTAGAGGTCTCCTCTGAACATTCCCGCTGATCCCATCCATTCTGCTGGTGTCCGGAGGTGACCTGTAAATGTCTGCAGAAATTTCAAAAACTATTTGCAGTAGTTAGAAGAAAGAAAGATCAGATTTTAAGAAACACGTCAAGACTACTGAATGAAAAGATGTGAAAAGTTTACAACTGAAACACATTTCATGTCTTGACTTCTTTTTATTTGGCCTGTTTAGACCAGAGCCACCATGGTACCCAGGTGGGCCTAGACAATGGTGATACCTCATTTATTATATATTAGATATCATAGCTGGATCAATGAGTTAAAGAGATTAGAACTTTAGTGATGGTAAGATGTGTTATAAGCACGTTCTGCTAGAGTGGCTCTATCGCTCAGAAGTCCAAAGGTGGACCTTCATTAATGATGAGCCCTTTTTTATTGGTGAGTCTCCACTAATCATGGACCTCCTATATTGGTGGACCTTCTTTAATAATCTGTTGTCCTTGTTGCTCTTTTTATTAAACCTACTTTGGTTCCAGATCTGGAGGTTACATCTGTCTGATCCTCAGTCCTGCAGACCATCTGTTAGTTCACCTTTGTCTTCTACTCCTCAGGATGGGCCGATCCTCGGGGCAGTTGGTGCTTATGGCTGGTCAGGAGGGATATCAATCTACACCGCTGGACAGCAGAATGGTACCTTTATAAACCTTGCAAAGGATCAGACGGACATGAAGGACTCTTATATGGGTGAGAAGACAGATCATCTCCTCCAACATAAAGCCGTCATGGTTGGGAAGAAAATTTCTAAGTACTGAAAGCTTTTTTCATTTGCACTAATTATTTAAAACAAGGTCTTCTCCATCAGGAATGGTGGGCCCTCATGATGACCCAGTGGGTTTATTAACCTGGGAACTCACCTCTGAGGTCCCATAAACCATCCCTTTGCTATAGTGGAGGAGGGGGACACATGTGTCTGTTTGTGAGGGAGTCTATCACTTGTTCTGTGTTGTAACTGTTCCTATCTGTATTGAAAAGCAGAAAGCGTTTATTATTATTAAGTGCCATCAAATCAAGTTCAAGTCCTTAAAACTTGATGAATAAGAAGCCTGCTTTGTGATAGTCTTGTGAGATCCTCCAGTGTCTTCCCCACAGCTGTAGTCAATGTGTCCAACCACCTAGTAGTCAGTTTCCCTCTTTGCTTGGTTTCTTCGATCTTCCCAAACATTATTTTCTACTTCCGTGATCTCTCCCTTCTGATAGTGCGACCAAAGTAGGACACTCACAACTTCATCATTTGGGCTTCTAGTGACATTGCCGGTTTGATCCATTCTATGGGCTGTCCAGAGTACACATAAAAACATTCTCCAGCTCCAAGTTCCTGAAATGCCACTTTAATTACACTTCAGTAGTAGACGTTGTAGAGTTGTATTTCTGCACAAATAACATCAGTGAATCTCTGTAGGTTATGCTGTACAGCACGTGACAAAGAACCTTATAGCAGTTGGGGCCCCAAGATACCAACATACCGGGAGGGTCCTGATCTTCAAAAAAGACACCATAAACAGCCAGTGGAGGCAAGTGGCCACAGCCAATGGAGAGCAGGTAAGCCAGGAACTGTCAGGAGAAAAATGAGAATTGTGTTGGAAGTATTATGGACCTCATTCATCATTGTGTGTGGAAGAAGAACTGTCTGTGCTCTTCAATACAACCAGTTAGCCTCCAGTACGGTACAATGTATGTCTCTGGTTCTGTTAAAATCCAAAAACTAAGAATTCAGCCCTTAGAAATCCATATGGAGATCAGTAATCTGGGGGAATTCTTGCAGACCTCCCTGAGGGCCACACTGCGTTGTGTATACTATACAGCCAACCTCATCATATAGAAGAATAAGGAATATTCAGAAGTATACTTAACATTTGTTATTATTTGATAGTCATCACTGTTTCCTTCCTCATGCATAGATATACATTTCACAGATGATAAAAGAATAAATAGGACAGTTCATAAAGTCCTCAGACAATGAAGATGAGACATAGTACACTTGGAAGACACTGTTGGGTTGCTCTACTGATTCCTGTGTGTATGTACTTCTTCATTCACTTCTCTTCTGACTCAGTTATTTGTACACAAAACGATCAGGAACACAATCTTCATGTTTCAGGGACTGTGGTCCTTATCCACTGAGAGAAGGACTGTCCAGCTGGTGCAGGAGTGTATCAGAGGCTACGTGGAAACACGGATGTCACAGTTGTGCATAGGATAGCACTAGATGCACAGGGGCATCCTTGGGGACACAGAGGTGCTGTCACATACCTTGGTTGAAGGTCAATCTGGCAAGAGGGTTTCCCTTGCACCCTTGAATATGGTGACAGAGGCACAAGGCTCAAAGAAGCACGGGTGCCGATAGTTTGGTATCAGATGACTGCCAGGGACAGAGACATAGTCAGGGTGAGCCAGAGTCATACACAGTGAGGCAGAAGCATAGTCAGGTAGCAGGCCAGAGTCAGTACCAGGTAAGCAGGTAGAGCAAGGTCCAGTAGCAAGCCAAGGTCAGCACCAGGGAATCAGACAGAGAGTAGTCAGAGGCAAGGTCAGTATCCAAAATCCACAGAACAAGGTCAGGAACTAGCCTGGTCAGCATTGGGAGATCAGTCAGCAAAAGCAGGAACACAGGAACATGGGAATACTGAAGAACATCCAGAGATTAGCACACACCAGGATCTCCTCGAAATAGGCAGCTTGGTGACAATGCATACAGATGCACTGACATGTCAATGCACACTGGATACAGGCCCAAGTTCATCTGTGTGCTGGTACATGTGCACGTACATTAGCTGCATCAGAATGAACATTAGCTGTAGCATTAGCATTAGCTGTGAAAGTATTGGACCCCTGACAAGTGCATAGGGCATGCTAGAAGTTATTAGATGATACAAGGTGCACTTAGGGTTAGGGTTGCATGGGGTAGCACAGGGAATCAATAGAAGGCGCATGGGGGGTCCTTCTAGGAGGTTTTACTCTACTGGGTCTTCTCAAAAGGTTTCAATTTATTGAATCCTCCCAGGAGGTGTTGCTCCACTGGATCTCCTCAGGAGGTGTAGTTCTACTGGATCCTCTCAGGAGGTGTTGCTTTACTGGGTCTTCTCAAAAGGTTTTAATCTACTGGATCCTCTCAGGAGATTTTTCTTTACTGGGTCCTCTCAGGAGGTTTTAATCTACTGGGTCCTCTCAGGAGGGTTTTTCTGTCATGGGTTCACTCAGGAGATTTTACTCTGCTGTGTCCTCTTAGGAGGTTTTAATCTACTGTGTCCTCTCAGGAGGGTTTTTCTGTCTTGGGTCTTCTCAGGAGGTTTTACTTTACTGGGTCCTCCTGGGAGGTTTTACTTTATTGGGTCCTCTCAGGAGGTTATACTCTACTGGGTCCTTTTTAGGTTTTACTCTACAGGGCTCTCTTAGGACATTTTGCTCTACTCGGTCCTCTTGGGTGGTTTTACTCTACTGGGTCCTCTCAGGAGGTTTTACTCTACTGGGTCCTCTCAGAAAGTTTACTCTACTGGGTTCTTTTTTGTGGGTTTTGCTCTATTAGTTCCTCTCAAGAGGTTTTACTCTACTGGGTCCTCTCAGTAGGTTTTATTCTTCTGGCTCCTCTCAGGAACAGAACACTAATAAGGAAAGTCTTCCATTTGTCCTGATATTTCAGATCCCTCTGAATTGTCTGCTGAAAGCCCTTTTCCCTAATGGTCACCAGTTGATGTCTCCAGAAGACACAAAGACAAAGTATAAGGCTGAAGTTGTACTTTTTGAAACTGTGTCCAGAACTGAGTCCATTAACTTCATCCAAATGTATATTCTTCACTGATTGTGCTTCACATTTCTCTCCCAGATCGGGTCATACTTCGGATCAGTTCTAAGTGTTCTCAATGAGAATTCAGGACAACCTGTCCTTGTGGTTGGAGCTCCAACATATTACTCTCCAGAAGTGCCAAATGGACGGGTGTACCTGTGTCCCATCCCCACCCAGGTGAGGCCTTTATCACACTAGACATGTTAAGGAGGTAGATAGATTGAACTTGATGGAACCAGTGAAAATTGGGGACAACAATGGTTTTCAGACTTGTGATTTGTAGTTGCAGAAATGTACAGGTAATAGGACTGAATGATGAAATCACCAGCAGTTAGTAAAACTGTATCTAAAGCCAAAAATATATGTTTTAGCCTTTGGTGGAGTGAGGAAAGGTTAGAACCCAGTCATTCTTTTATTGATGTCTGTTCCCCATCTTGGGAGGTTCTCTCTGTATTTGTCCTGGTAACCATTGTCACTGGAACTAAATCTGAGAGAAAATAAAATATTTGAAGTTGTCATCAGAACAGGAAGATACAGGAAATTATCCAATGGTGAGATCTATCCTGGTGAAAACTGTCAAAGAGGGGGTTCATAGAGATATAATTTCAATTGCATCTACACGACAGAAAGTGAAGGGAAATTTCCCCAATGGCACCAACATGAAAAGTGGTTTTAGCCATTCCTTACTCTATCCCAGCAAAAAAAAAATGTTGCTTTAGTTATATTTTAATGAGGGCTAACATTCTATAAGTTGTATATACTGTATGTGGCCCCTTCCTCCCAATTTCACCTTCCTGGCTTTACAGATGCTGTGTGCCCCTGTTCTGTCTCACAGTTTTCCTATACAACAACAATATATAACTGGTCAATTGTCTCTGGATTCAGGTCAGGACATCTCAAACTATCACCCTCTCCTGCCCGGAAATCCTTCAGGGGGATCCCAGCCAAACTGTGGGACAGTTCGGTTCTGCCATCTCCGTTCTACCTGACCTGACTGGAGATCAGCTGCTAGACCTGGCTGTTGGTGCCCCCTATGAGGACAATTATCAGGGAGCCGTCTACATCTTCCCAGGTCAAGAGAGGAGCTTCAGAACATCATATATACAGGTAAATCACATGTCCTCCACTGTCTAATGTCCCTGCTTCTGGGTAAATTACATGTCCTAATGTCCCTGTTGCTGGGTGTCCTACATGACCCAATGTCCCTGTTGCTGGATTTCCTACATGACCTAATGTCCCTGTTGCTGGATTTCCTACATGACCTAATGTCCCTGTTGCTGGATTTCCTACTTGACCTAATGTCCCTGTTGCTGGATTTCCTACATGACCTAATGTCCCTGTTGCTGGATTTCCTACATGACCTAATGTCCCTGTTGCTGGATTTCCTACATGACCTAATGTCCCTGTTGCTGGATTTCCTACATGACCTAATGTCCCTGTTGCTGGGTGTCCTACTTGACCTAATGTCCCTGTTGCTGGACATCCTACATGGCCTAATGTCCCAGTTGTGCGTGAAAATCCCAGTAGATCAACAGTTTTTGAAATACTCGGACCACCCCTTCCGGCATCAACAACCATGCAAAGTTCAAAGTCACTTAAGTACCCTTTCTTTCCCATTCTGATGCCCAGTTTAAACTTCAGCAAGTCGTCTTCACCACGTTCAGATGCATAAATGCATTGAGTTGCTGCCATGTGATTGGCTGATTAGCAATTTGTGTTACCAAGCAATTTAACAGGTGGACCTAATAAAGTGCCCGGTGAGTGTACATAGTAGATGCCAATACTGCTGGGTGTCCTACTTGGTCCAATGTTCCTTTTGTTGTTTGCTCTACATGTCCTACTTACTGGGTGTTCTGTGTAGTTAAATGCACCTGTCACTGTGTGTTCTATATGACCTGAACCTACCTGGGTGTCATACATGGTCCAATTTTCCCTTCAAGTGTTTGTTCTGCATGACCTAAGGTCCCTGTTGGTGGGTGTTATACATGGTAGATGCCAATACTGCTGGGTGTCCTACATGGTTTTGTTTCCATTTTGCTGGATTTAATTATACCCTTGTTTAGGAGAGTAAATTCTCACCTTGTTTACCCTACAAATCGTAGTATAATCCATTGGCAGAATTTCGCAGATTATTATCACTTTAGTCAAATTTTAAACATAAATCAGAGCTGCTTTGTAAATAGGTGAGGGCCAGAAACCACAAGTCCGTGGGGATGAAATCTTGGCCAAGAAGGTTCATTTATCTGAACGCTACTTTGGAAATGTAATTGTTCGCACAGCAATCCACCATTTACGAGGTTCTAATGTGTTTTCCAGTTCTAAGTCAACAAAATCAAATATGTCCTCCTATGTCAGGGATGTCATCCTTGCAGGTTGTTTTCCTCCCCTGTGCCCCCATCTCTTCCTGATTTCTCTTTCTGTGTCTTTCTCCCACAGAGGGTCACTGGAAGCCTAGTCAGCAGCGGCATAAAGTTTTTCGGGAGGTCACTAAGCGGGAATCTGGACATGACTGGAGATGGAATTCCAGATGTCACCATCGGGGGTGAAGGCCGAGTCCTTATACTGAAGTAAGAAGGAATTATGCTTAGGGCCCTTCACATCAGGTACGCTGGGACAGCATTTGCTACCCAACACAAGACATGGCTGAATGCTAAGATCTCTATCATACCACTTCACACCACTGCACTGCGCTGAAAAATAAAATGGTATGATGCAATCTACCCCATAGCACTGTGGCCAATACAACTTATTAAAGTTCACACAAAAAGAGTAGACAGTGCAATGCCCTGAGATCATCATGTTGGCACTGTTCTTCCCATCACACACCAGTTGGCGTGCATTTAGCTGTCTTCTCTGGAGACAAATGAGTTCTTTAAGGTCACCATCGCCAGTCAAGTCACAAGAGTCAGGAGACTTTCTCAACCTTGAGGAGAAGGTCTTTCCCCCCCAAGATTAGGCCTGAGGCAGAGTGTTGTCAGTGCGAATATCCTCACAAGCCTCCCTCAACAAGGCTACATGTGTTTGATGGTCAGGCCTGGGACAAGGTATGAAGCTGATCTGCCTGGAATGGAAGAAGCTATACCAAAGTTTGAGTACCAGGGGGAAGGATCTCTGCTGGAGGAGGTGATCTAAACGAGCCTTGCAGATGACTGGTAACCCGCATTGAGAATGGAAATGGAGTCCTCTACTCACCATCCAAGGTCCTACTCAATTACAGAAACTCCAAACTCGGCTTCAAGACTCTTATTCTGTAAAGCTGGAAGTAGAGACTGGAGTCTATGCAGAACTGTGCTCTTAGTATCTGATGTCCTAAACCCTATCTCCTCTTTGTATAATTGCTGCCAAATAAATACAATTTGTTTGTCAAACTGGCACCCATTGTCTTACATCTTCCATCATTCACAATAGACTCAGTCCCAGGATGAAATTCAAGCCCACCCTGTCTCTGGGGATCCTTGATATGCCTCTGGGGGTCACACAGATTCACAGAATGGATGAAACAGAAGCAGGAAGATCCTTGCACGGCAGATCCTGAGGTGCAGCTTCCTCTCCAGCAAGGAGGACAGTGAGCAGTACAGTGATAATATCACCAAACCTGGTGAGTCCAGCAGTGATGGGACGCAGTGCCTTAGATGATCTCACGCTGTACATATACAGATATAAAGGTGGAGAGGAGGACCGGACGTACACTTCTAGTTTTTAGGAGGAATTACAGGAAGAATGGCAGATTTTCAGGGTAATAATATCATTGCTAGATGTTCCCTATAATATAGCAAATCTTCACTGTTTCCGTTCAGATGCACTCTAAATGTTTTATGTGATGTCACATACTGTATTCCTGTAATATTGTCACCTCACACACTGCCATCACATCTTCCTTCTGACTCCCCTTCAGATCTCGCCCGGTGGTTGGTGTGTCCGTGTCCATGACATTTGATCCACAAATAATCCCACTTTCTTCATATGAATGTTCAGTCCCAGAAAGAAAGGAAACCGCAGCAACTGTCACCTTGTGCTTCACGAGAAAACTGAAGAGCACCCAAGCCACAGGTAAGTGTTACTGTTATAGGTGAAGATTGAAGGTGGGAAATGTGGTGCAGATATTGGAGCGCCCCCTAGTGGAGATCTGTATGTCAGACAATATAGTCAGCATCTCCATCAGAACACCTGTGACATGAAAATAAATACAGGATAATTAAAGAATATGTAACTTTTGTCCAAGCATTGTCTATAAACTTGCAGAAGAAGAACAGTAAATCCCAATACCAGAGTAAAGAATGGGCTAATATGGCTGCCAAAGTGCAGGTACTGTAGCTTCAGGATAGCGATGTGTCTCTTCACACAGGAGACACAGCCCCCAGCACAGCAGACAATCGACAGACCCGCTGCCATTTTTATTTGTACAGCTTAGCAGATAAAAAGTCCAAAATATTTCAATATATATTTCAACTTTGATACACTTTCTAAGGGCTCTCTTTGCCCCAGAACCCACAAACCAGCATGGCAACCAGCCCTCATTGCTGTTCTCCTGGAGTTCAGGAACAAAGACTCAGGACACAGCTGCTCTTACCTGTTCCTGCACTGTCTGGGAGCCCATCATATCTTCTTACTGGCCCTTTCATAAGAAGGTGCCTTGGAGAGGGTGTGGGGTGACCCAGTTCTTGGCCTGAATCCTATACACTCACAAGCCACTTTATTAGGTTCACTTTGCCAAGAAAATCTCCTCACCCCGTGACACCACCAGCCTGAACCATTGATACAAGGCAGGATGGATCCACCACACCATGACACCATCACCACCAGCCTGAACCATTGATACCAGGCAGGATGGATCCCCCACACCATGACACCACCACCACCAGCCTGAACCATTGATACAAGGCAGGATGGATCCCCCACACCATGACACCACCAGCCGGAAACATTGATACAAGGCAGGATGGATCCATGCTTTCATGTTGTTTACATCAAATTCTGACCATCTGAATGTTACAGCAACCAATCTGCCAATTCTGCTCTGACCTCAGCAAGGCAATTTCCTCCACACAACTGCCACTCACCGGATATTTTCTCTTTTTCAGACCATTCTCTGTAAACCCTAGAGATAGTTGTGTGTGATAATCCCAGTAGATCAGCAGTTTTTTAAATACTCAGACCAGCCCAACAACCATGCCACATTCAAAGTCACTTAAAACCCCTTTCTTCCCCATTCTGATGCTCGGTTTGAGCTTCAACAAGTCGTCTTCACCACGTCTATATGCCTAAATGCATTGAGTTGCTGCCATGTGGTTGGCTGATTAGCAGTTTGTCTTACCAAGAAATTGAACAGGTGGACCTAATAAAGTGGTCAGCTGCGATACTTACATGATCGTGTCTTGGAGAGGGTCAATCAGTTCCTGGCCTAATTCTTCTTTGTGGAGTTGTGATTCCTTTCAAGAAGGTGCCTTGGAAAGTGTAGTATGACCCAGTTCATAGCCTGACCCCTCTTTACAGGCAGTTGTAATACCTCACTGGAAGGTGCTTTAGAGAGGGTATGGGATGATCCATTTCTTGACTTGACCCCTCTATGTGATCAGATATGATGTCTCACAAGAAGGTAACTTGCAGAATGTGTTTAGAGAACCAATTCTAGGTTGACCTCTCTATGTGGTCAGCTGTGATACCTCACTAGGTGCCTTGGAGAGGGTATGGGATGACCCAGGTCTTGGCCTGACCCCTCTATATGTTCAGATGTGATGACTGACAAGAAGGCACCTTGGAGAGGGTGTGGGATGACCCAGGTCTTGGCCTGACCCCTCTGTATGTTCAGATGTGATGACTGACAAGAAGGCACCTTGGAGAGGGTGTGGGATGACCCAGGTCTTGGCCTGACCCCTCTGTATGTTCAGATGTGATGACTGACAAGAAGGCACCTTGGAAAGGGTGTGGGATGACCCAGGTCTTGGCCTGAACCCTCTATATGTTCAGATGTGATGACTCACAAGAAGGCACCTTGGAGAGGGTGTGGGATGACCCAGGTCTTGGCCTGACCCCTCTATATGTCCAGATGTGATGACTGACAAGAAGGCACCTTGGAGAGGGTGTGGGATGACCCAGGTCTTGGCCTGACCCCTCTATATGTCCAGATGTGATGACTGACAAGAAGGCACCTTGGAGAGGGTGTGGGATGACCCAGGTCTTGGCCTGACCCCTCTATATGTTCAGATGTGATGACTGACAAGAAGGCACCTTGGAGAGGGTGTGGGGTGACCCAGGTCTTGGCCTGACCCCTCTATAGGATTATTTGTAATACCTCTTTAGACAGGTCACAAATGAATGTATCAATGACCATCATCACTCACATTGTCTCTTTTTCTTCCAGGTGAAATCTCGGCACAAGTTAACTACACTCTCCTGGTGGACTCGGCACTCACTGTATCCCGAGCTGTCTTCTCCCGCCAACCTGACACCCGGACAACGAGCCGGATCATGAAGCTCAATGAGAAATGTGCCCCACACACCATCTTCCTACCTGTTAGTACCAAGATAACAGCTGCAGAGTGTAACGCTCAACTCCATCTGCTCTTGCCTGCCTGTCCTGGGGACAACCACATCCCCATTTGTTGTAGGAACAGGAGGTTAGGGGGTAACTGACAACGGTCCTTGCCTGCCTGTCCTGGGGACAACCACATCCCCATTTGTTGTAGGAACAGGAGGTTAGGGGGTAACTGACAACGGTCCTTGCCTGCCTGTCCTGGGGACAACCACATCCCCATTTGTTGTAGGAACAGGAGGTTATGGGGTAACTGACAACGGTCCTTGTCTGCCTGTCCTGGGGACAACCACATCCCCATTTGTTGTAGGAACAGGAGGTTAGGGGGTAACTGAAATTGGTCCTTGCCTGCCTGTCCTGGGGACAACCACATCCCCATTTGTTGTAGGAACAGGAGGTTATGGGGTAACTGACAAGTGTCCTTGCCTGCCTGTCCTGGGGACAACCACATCCCCATTTGTTGTAGGAACAGGAGGTTAGGGGGTAACTGACAAGTGTCCTTGCCTGCCTGTCCTGGGGACAACCACATCCCCATTTGTTGTAGGAACAGGAGGTTAGGGGGTAACTGAAATTGGTCCTTGCCTGCCTGTCCTGGGGACAACCACATCCCCATTTGTTGTAGGAACAGGAGGTTATGGGGTAACTGACAACTGTCCTTGCCTGCCTGTCCTGGGGACAACCACATCCCCATTTGTTGTAGGAACAGGAGGTTATGGGGTAACTGACAACGGTCCTTGCCTGCCTGTCCTGGGGACAACCACATCCCCATTTGTTGTAGGAACAGGAAGTTATGGGGTAACTGACAACTTTCCTTGTCTGCCTGGCCTGGGGACAACCACATCCCCATTTGTTGTAGGAACAGGAAGTTATGGGGTAACTGACAACTTTCCTTGTCTGCCTGGCCTGGGGACAACCACATCCCCATTTGTTGTAGGAACAGGAGGTTATGGGGTAACTGACAAGTGTCCTTGCCTGCCTGTCCTGGGGACAACCACATCCCCATTTGTTGTAGGAACAGGAGGTTAGGGGGTAACTGACAAGTGTCCTTGCCTGCCTGTCCTGGGGACAACCACATCCCCATTTGTTGTAGGAACAGGAAGTTATGGGGTAACTGACAACTTTCCTTGTCTGCCTGGCCTGGGGACAACCACATCCCCATTTGTTGTAGGAACAGGAGGTTAGGGGGTAACTGACAGAACCCAGACAAGCGTTCTAACTGTTTCTCGCTCTATTCGATGCATAAAACTGTTTTTCATGGAGATGGGGTTGAATACGATGAGCCTCCATGAAGCTCCGCCGACTCGGGAGGTTCAAAATACAAACTATCTCTGGGTCCGGATATAGTGAATGCGGGGTCCGGGGAGAGCGGATATAGTGAATGCGGGGTCCGGGGAGAGCGGATATAGTGAATGCGGGGTCCGGGGAGAGCGGATATAGTGAATGCGGGGTCCGGGGAGAGGAGATAGTGAATGCGGGGTCCGGGGAGAGGGGATAGTGAATGCAGGGTCCGGAGAGAGCGGATATAGTGAATGCGGGGTCCGGGGAGAGGAGATAGTGAATGCGGGGTCCGGGGAGAGGAGATAGTGAATGCGGGGTCCGGGGAGAGCGGATATAGTGAATGCGGGGTCCGGGGAGAGGAGATAATGAATGCGGGGTCCGGGGAGAGCGGATATAGTGAATGCGGGGTCCGGGGAGAGCGGATATAGTAAATGCGGGGTCCGGGGAGAGCGGATATAGTGAATGCGGGGTCCGGGGAGAGCGGATATAGTGAATGCGGGGTCCGGGGAGAGCGGATATAGTGAATGCGGGGTCCGGGGAGAGCGGATACAGTGAATGCGGGGTCCGGGGAGAGCGGATATAGTGAATGCAGGGTCCGGGGAGAGGGGATATAGTGATTGCGGGGTCCGGGGAGAGCGGATTTAGTGAATGCAGGGTCCGGGGAGAGCGGATATAGTGAATGCGGGGTCCGGGGTGAGCGGATATAGTGAATGCGGGGTCCGGGGAGAGCGGATATAGTGAATGCGGGGTCCGGGGTGAGCGGATATAGTGAATGCGGGGTCCAGGGAGACCAGATATAGTGAATGCGGGGTCCGGGGAGAGCGGATATAGTGAATGCGGGGTCCGGGGTGAGCGGATATAGTGAATGCGGGGTCCGGGGAGAGCGGATATAGTGAATGCGGGGTCCGGGGTGAGCGGATATAGTGAATGCAGGGTCCGGGGAGAGCAGATATAGTGAATGCGGGGTCCGGGGAGAGCGGATATAGTGAATGCGGGGTCCGGGGAGAGCGGATATAGTGAATGCGGGGTCCGGGGTGAGCGGATATAGTGAATGCGGGGTCCGGGGAGAGCGGATATAGTGAATGCGGGGTCCGGGGAGAGGGGATATGTGAATGCGGGGTCCAGGGTGAGCGGATATAGTGAATGCGGGGTCCGGGGAGAGCGGATATAGTGAATGCGGGGTCCGGGGTGAGCGGATATAGTGAATGCGGGGTCCGGGGAGAGCGGATATAGTGAATGTGGGGTCCGGGGAGAGCGGATATAGTGAATGCGGGGTCCGGGGAGAGCGGATATAGTGAATGCGGGGTCCGGGGAGAGCGGATATAGTGAATGCGGGGTCCGGGGTGAGCGGATATAGTGAATGCGGGGTCCGGGGAGAGCGGATATAGTGAATGTGGGGTCCGGGGAGAGGGGATATAGTGAATGCGGGGTTTGGGGAGGCACTGTGTCTAAGCACTCACCGGTGTTCACCAGAACTCCTGATGGTGGGGATGGGTTTTGCTGTGTGTTAGTACCCTGTCACGGGTCTCAGGATCACCCACTGGGGTCCAGTAGCAGATATAACAGGTTGGGACCAAGCAGAAGCGTAGTCAGTAAACAATCCAAAGGTCACAAACAAGTAATAACTGGATGGGATCAGATGGAAGCGTAGTCAATGAACAAGCCAAGAGTCGGCAAAGTAGTAGTGCAGATAAGGACGGCAGCAGGAACTCAAGGATCAAGATTAGAGATGAGCGAATTGAACCAGGCGAACCGGAATTCGAGTCGAATTTCAGGAAATATTCGATTCGCGTCGAATCCAAAATTTTGCCTACTTTGGGTGCGCGAATCAAATATTTCCCGATCAGCCGGCAAAAGTGTCCCTGCAGTGAGCTCCGCTATTTCTGACAGTTCTCTGACAGTTCCTTCACATGTACAGCGGTTGAAACATTGTATCTATTAGTTTCCATTTAGGATACAGATGTTTCAACCGCTGTACATGTGAAGAAGCTGTCAGAGAACTGTCAGAAATAGAGGAGCTCTGCACATACACTTTTTGCCGGTTTGGAATTCTTATTTTCATCCTACTTCTTCTTCATCCTCATCCTCAGAAGAAGAAGAAGAGGATGAGGATGAGGATGAAGAAGAAGAAGTAGGATGAAAATAAGAATAATTCCAAGCCGGCAAAAAGTGTATCTGCAGAATGTCATTTATGGAAACAAATAGATACAATGTTTCAACCGCTGTATGGAGTGAATGTCACAGAACTGTCAGAAATAGACAGAAACTGTCACAGAACTGTCCTTCTTCTCATCCTTCTCCTTCTTCTCATCCTTCTTCTCATCCTTCTTCTCATCCTTCTCCTTCTTCTCATCCTTCTTCTCATCCTTCTCCTTCTCCTTCTTCTCATCCTTCTCCTTCTTCTCATCCTTCTTCTCATCCTTCTCCTTCTTCTCATCCTTCTTCTCATCCTTCTCCTTCTTCTCATCCTTCTCCTTCTCCTTCTTCTCATCCTTCTCCTTCTTCTCATCCTTCTCCTTCTCCTTCTTCTCATCCTTCTCCTTCTTCTCATCCTTCTCCTTCTCCTTCTCCTTCTCCTTCTTCTCATCCTTCTCCTTCTTCTCATCCTTCTCCTTCTTCTCATCCTTCTCCTTCTCCTTCTTCTCATCCTTCTCCTTCTTCTCATCCTTCTTCTCATCCTTCTCCTTCTTCTCATCCTTCTTCTCATCCTTCTCCTTCTTCTCATCCTTCTCCTTCTCCTTCTTCTCATCCTTCTCCTTCTCCTTCTTCTCATCCTTCTCCTTCTTCTCATCCTTCTCCTTCTCCTTCTCCTTCTCCTTCTTCTCATCCTTCTCCTTCTTCTCATCCTTCTCCTTCTCCTTCTTCTCATCCTTCTCCTTCTCCTTCCTCATCTCCAAGGGCATTTAAATTAAAGGTACAGTGTTCTGCACTAATTTAAAGGCTCTCTGAAGCCTAGAAACCCTTTTTATAAGTTAACTTCGTAGCGAATTAATTTGCATCGAATCAAATTTCATACTGGAATTCGCCGAATCAGCCGAATCGAATTTTTGAAAAATTCGCTCATCTCTAATCAAGATATCGGCTGGAGGGAGCACAATAATCTGGCAAATTTACATAAAAACTCCATAGAGCCACTGGCCATAAGTAAAGCCGTGTGGTGTGCTGGTAAGGGTTAGGGGCACCTCCCTAACGCGTTTCGTATAACACACACTTTATCAAAGTAAATATGGAGTTTTTTATGTAAGTGTCTGACTTTTTGTTTCTCTTTACTTTTGATGTCACCTTCACCTGGATTAATAAATACTACACTATTGGAGTTTTTCTTCTCTTGGGCTCGTTTTTTCACGGGCGAGCCCTCCTCCTCCTAAGGTGCTTCTTCATACCAGATCTATGCTTACTGGCATGATCCCCCTGATGGCTGAGATCTGTACTGCGGGATATAATATATACCTGTCCTGATGGTTGAGATTTCTACTACTGGATACTGGTTACCTGTCCGGGATGGATGTCCCCTGGTGGTTGATTCCTTCCTTGATGACTTCATCCATGTGAAAGGTTCCATTCCCTGAGTACCAAGGAGTAGGTCTTATATACTCCAACACACAGACATTTGTGCTGTCTGGTTGGTGTAATATACATGCAATCATTTGTGCTGTCCGGTTGGTGTAATATACATGCAATCATTTGTGCTGTCCGGTTGGTGTAATATACATGCAATCATTTGTGCTGTCCGGTTGGTGTAATATACATGCAATCATTTGTGCTGTCCGGTTGGTACAATATACATGCAATCATTTGTGCTGTCCGGTTGGTGTAATATACATGCAATCATTTGTGCTGTCTGGTTGGTACAATATACATGCAATCATTTGTGCTGTCCGGTTGGTGTAATATACATGCAATCATTTGTGCTGTCTGGTTGGTGTAATATACATGCAATCATTTGTGCTGTCCGGTTGGTGTAATATACATGCAATCATTTGTGCTGTCTGGTTGGTACAATATACATGCAATCATTTGTGCTGTCCGGTTGGTGTAATATACATGCAATCATTTGTGCTGTCTGGTTGGTACAATATACATGCAATCATTTGTGCTGTCTGGTTGGTACAATATACATGCAATCATTTGTGCTGTCTGGTTGGTGTAATATACATGCAATCATTTGTGCTGTCTGGTTGGTGTAATATACATGCAATCATTTGTGCTGTCCGGTTGGTGTAATATACATGCAATCATTTGTGCTGTCTGGTTGGTACAATATACATGCAATCATTTGTGCTGTCCGGTTGGTGTAATATACATGCAATCATTTGTGCTGTCTGGTTGGTACAATATACATGCAATCATTTGTGCTGTCTGGTTGGTACAATATACATGCAATCATTTGTGCTGTCTGGTTGGTGTAATATACATGCAATCATTTGTGCTGTCTGGTTGGTGTAATATACATGCAATCATTTGTGCTGTCCGGTTGGTGTAATATACATGCAATCATTTGTGCTGTCTGGTTGGTACAATATACATGCAATCATTTGTGCTGTCCGGTTGGTACAATATACATGCAATCATTTGTGCTGTCCGGTTGGTGTAATATACATGCAATCATTTGTGCTGTCCGGTTGGTACAATATACATGCAATCATTTGTGCTGTCTGGTTGGTGTAATATACATGCAATCATTTGTGCTGTCCGGTTGGTACAATATACATGCAATCATTTGTGCTGTCTGGTTGGTACAATATACATGCAATCATTTGTGCTGTCTGGTTGGTACAATATACATGCAATCATTTGTGCTGTCCGGTTGGTACAATATACATGCAATCATTTGTGCTGTCCGGTTGGTGTAATATACATGCAATCATTTGTGCTGTCCGGTTGGTACAATATACATGCAATCATTTGTGCTGTCCGGTTGGTACAATATACATGCAATCATTTGTGCTGTCTGGTTGGTACAATATACATGCAATCATTTGTGCTGTCCGGTTGGTACAATATACATGTATTTTCACAGCCGCAGCAATCACGGATATTCGCTGTTTCTCATCTGGACTAGAACACAATTTTCACCGTAGTCCCCTGATGGGATGTTACCATAGTCTGGTTTTTCATTATTAAGTGTTGTTATAACGCCAGTTTTGTTACATTGTTTTGTTTATTAGATCTATTCATATCCTCTTATATATTGTTTATAATATATTATAGTGCTGCATATTTTACTTGTTTACATTCTTATTGGAGGTTCTTGAGGTTCCCCTCTCTATGCTGGCAGCTCTATACCCAGACTACAACCCAGCGCCCATTTAGCTCGTCCATTCAGGAAATGCGCAGTGTGTGTCCAGATAACACGTCTCATTTGTTCCCTCTCCTCTCTGTCTCAGGAGTGTGTGGAGGACTCTCTGACTCCTCTCCGGGTGTCTCTCAGTTACTCTCTTATGGGAAATCCAGTGCTGAGTGAGGACACGAGGACCAGCTATTCTGCAGAGGTATGAGGCGCGTACACCCAGTATTGTGTTACTGATCTTACACTCGGGGATGGGGGGGGATGGGGATGGGGATGGGGGGGGGTTACTGTTTAACATCAGACATCCGGCCTCACGTTAAAGTCCACTAATGAGGTGAAGTGTGCACAGCAGTGACCTGAGCTGCAATGATGACAACAGATGACAAAGCTTCAAGGCTGGTTCCAGTCCTCATTGTGGTGGAGACCTCCCACCCCTTTTATTCGTTTAGCTCCCGTCGCTGAACATGGCGTTTAGTGTTTTCATAACCAGACTGCACACCTTGCAGGACGAATCTTCATAGGAAATAGAACAAACATGAAACAGAAGAGGGAAGCGAATGTTAACTTTGACTATTCATCATCCAGCCTCCCCAGTATTCTAGTAGGTGTGATATTCCGTTATTAGTCATTCATGATATTTTTGGACCCAAAACCAGTTTCTGATTCTTCAAAGACACAAGATAGGCAACTCTGTGCTTGTCACATGACTCACATTGGTGCTTCATTAGCACACGAAACTCTGAGAATATGAGGAGTTCCCAACCAGACTGGAGGCAATTTATTGAGTCTGGAGCAGATAATGAACTTCCTGGGATAGGATCCAGTACAGGAGGTAACTCTGAGCCGGTCTCAATATATCCAACCAAATGACAGGATCCATCCAATAATGATCATGGTGAGCAGCCAATTAAAGGTCTTGGAGAAGACAATAAATATCAACCCAAATAAAGAGAAGATAAAGCTGAGGCGTGTGATAGACGTCACCGATATACTTCTCAGAATTATCTGAGGCTTCTAAGCTGATCGTGTCCTCAGTGGCTTCCATATCTTTACAGGTCCCATTTCAGAAGAATTGTGGTCGGGATGAGGTGTGTGAAGATGATCTGAGACTGGCCATCAACTTCACTGGGTGAGACAGACTCCCTCAGTCCACTCAGCCCCATACTGGTCCTCCCATTGCTGACAAGTGTCCTATCTCCCTCTGACAGTGTCTCCCAGCTGGTGGTTGGGACGTTGCTTGACATCAATGTGACGGTCTCCGTGAAGAGTTTACAAGATGATTCGTACAACACTCGTGTTCTCATCCCCTTCCCCACTGGCTTGTCCTATCGTTTGGTGTCTCTTATTGAGGTAATTTGGGGCCCTCTATGAGATCTCTGTAGGATTGCTGAGTCTAAACCTTAGTTTGTATGTCTTGCAGAGTAACAAGAAAGTGTCCGTCCTATGTGCTACTCTGGAGGGTCAGAGAGTGGTCAACTGCGCAGTCAACAGACCTCTTCTGAGACCCAACACCATGGTAAGAGTGTAGAGGAGAATGCTGAAGACTGTCAGAGAGAAGGACGTGGGAAATCTCGCCAAATACTTGATCCCACCAATGTCCTTGGCTGGGAAAGTCTCATATCACGGTCCATACATTTTAGATATTATACAGAATTCCTTCTCTCATGTGTAAGATGTTCTGAAAGGTCTCTTCTCTCATATGTTAGATGTTCTGAAAGGTCTCTTCCCACATATGATAGATGTTCTGCAAGGTCTCTTCTCTCATATGTTAGATGTTCTGCAAGGTCTCTTCTCTCATATGATAGATGTTCTGCAAGGTCTCTTCCCACATATGATAGATATTCTGCAAGGTCTCTTCTCTCGTGAGTTAGATGTTCTGCAAGGTCTCTTCTCTCATATGTTAGATGTTCTGCAAGGCCTCTTCTCTCATATGTTAGATGTTCTGCAAGGTCTCTTCTCTCGTGAGTTAGATGTTCTGCAAGGTCTCTTCTCTCGTGAGTTAGATGTTCTGCAAGGTCTCTTCCTGCATATATTAGATGTTCTGCAAGGTCTCTTCTCTGATGAGTTAGATGTTCTGCAAGGTCTCTTCCCACATATGATAGATGTTCTACAAGGCCTCTTCTCTCGTGAGTTAGATGTTCTGTAAGGTCTCTTATGACATATTATAGATGTTCTGCAAGGTTTCTTCCCACATTTGTTGGATGTTCTGCAAGGTCTCTTCTCTCATGAATTAGATGTTCTACAAGGTTTCTTCACTCATGTGTTAGATGTTGTACAGGGTCTCTTCTCACGTGTGTTAGATGTTATACAGGGTCTCTTCTCACATGTGTTGGATGTTATACAGGGTCTCTTCTCACGTGTGTTAGATGTTATACAGGGTCTCTTCTCACATGTGTTATATGTTATACAGGGTCTCTTCTCACATGTGTTGGATGTTATACAGGGTCTCTTCTCACGTGTGTTAGATGTTATACAGGGTCTCTTCTCACATGTGTTGGATGTTATACAGGGTCTCTTCTCATATGTGTTATATGTTATACAGGGTCTCTTCTCACGTGTGTTAGATGTTATACAGGGTCTCTTCTCACATGTGTTAGATGTTATACAGGGTCTCTTCTCACATGTGTTAGATGTTATACAGGGTCTCTTCTCACATGTGTTAGATGTTGTACAGGGTCTCTTCTCACGTGTGTTAGATGTTATACAGGGTCTCTTCTCACATGTGTTATATGTTATACAGGGTCTCTTCTCACATGTGTTAGATGTTATACAGGGTCTCTTCTCACATGTGTTAGATGTTATACAGGGTCTCTTCTCACATGTGTTAGATGTTATACAGGGTCTCTTCTCATATGTGTTATATGTTATACAGGGTCTCTTCTCACATGTGTTAGATGTTATACAGGGTCTCTTCTCACATGTGTTGGATGTTATACAGGGTCTCTTCTCACATGTGTTGGATGTTATACAGGGTCTCTTCTCACGTGTGTTAGATGTTATACAGGGTCTCTTCTCACATGTGTTAGATGTTATACAGGGTCTCTTCTCACGTGTGTTAGATGTTATACAGGGTCTCTTCTCACATGTGTTAGATGTTATACAGGGTCTCTTCTCACATGTGTTGGATGTTATACAGGGTCTCTTCTCACGTGTGTTATATGTTATACAGGGTCTCTTCTCACATGTGTTAGATGTTATACAGGGTCTCTTCTCACATGTGAGATGACATGAAAGAGTATTTATGCTTTTGTTGGGGTTTAATGACTTTATAAACACATGAACTGTACTGTGCATCTCGCTTCTAGGTGGTCTTCTTGGTGGGCTTCCATGTTTCCTCAACAGTAGATCTAGGAGACTCTCTGCTGATGGCAGCCAATATTACCAGGTACCTGACCCCAGACATGTCTATCTCTCTGTCTTCTGGTTTTCCTGGTCTGTGTGTTAAATTGTTATTTTCTCGGCAGTGATAACAAAGATTCAAGCAACAATCGAAGGATGTCTTCAGCTAAAATAGATGTGTTGTATGCCATCTATGTCACCATCACTGGGTACGTGCCTCCAGCCTTGCCCCTCATACAGAAATAGAGGTCACACCGCTCTAAGCTCACATGTGTATGATGACACCCTTCATACAAGTTCTTCATGTTCTGGTCACCCTAGAAAAAGAATGTTTCTCGTTCTGAGTGTTCAGTCCATAAAACTAGGGAAAGATGAAATGGACTGATGTTGTTTGAGCTACAGAACCTTCTGACTCCTCTCCATAAACTTCACAACCAAACCCACCCTCGAGGACCCTCGTTTATTTACAATGATTCCTTGTTTGTGTTTCAGCCTTGAGGAGTCCAGCAAGTACCACAACTTTACCTCTGATGACTCCACCATACAGCACATCTACAGGGTGAGATCCTATAGAATTCATTTTAGTAGTGGAGTTCTATGTGATGTTTGAGTGTTTCCACCATGTGACAGCTACTTCTTTATAGGTTCATAAACTTCAGGAATTTTTATACCTATAGAATGTGCAGCACCTGGATCAGTCCACCCATAAGTAATATTTCGTTACACAATGTAGGTAGTCAATGGTGGTAGAGTTAGCCTCCAGTTGTCTTGAATTCATCAACATTTTTATCTCTCTGCCCAAGTTTGTTCCTGTCCACATAGGAGTTCTGGGGGCTCCTGTCCACCATTATAGTGGTGACTTGTCTGCTCCTCACATTACCTCCACCCACTGGATTGCTTTTCTCTCCTCCATGTGTTCCTGCTAACATGGATGTCCCTGACCCCTCTGTGTGTTTGCCGTCTACATGGAGATTCCTCCTCCCCTCTGTGTGTTCTCTCCATCAATGAAGTCACCCTGCTGGCCTTTGTCTTCTTGCACTCATGAAGTGACTATACTTGCTCTGTGGATTCCCTACCCCATTGAGTGTCCCAATGTCCTTTTATATGTTCCCACACCCATGGAGTGTCATTGCTCCTCTCTATGTGTTCCCATTCTAATGAGGTGTTCTTCCTCTTCCTCCCCTTTATATATTTCTACCCCAATAGCGTGCACGTTCCCTTGTATGTGTTTCCACCTCCTTGAAGTGTATCTCCTTCCCTCTATGTGTTCCCACCCCATTGGAGCATCCCTCCTCCTCCTATCTGTGTTCCCACCCAGTAGAGTGTCCCCACTCCCTTCTATGTGTTCCCACCCAATGGGTGTTCCTCCTCCACGCTACATGTTTCCACCCCTATAGTTTGCCCGTTCCCTTCTGTGTGTTCCTACCCCTATAGAGTGTATCTCCTTCCCTTTATGCATCCTTACTCCCCTCTACGTGTTCCCACCCCATGGAGTGTCCTTCCTTACTTCTGTGTTTCCACCACTATATGGTGTCCCCACCCACCTTTTTATGCCCCCACCATGAGGTGTTCCTGTCCACCTTTGTGTGCCCCCACCATGAGGTGTTCCTACCCACCTTTGTGTGACCCAACCACGAGGTGTCGACACCCACCTTTGTATGCCCCCCCACCCAAGGTGTTCCTGTCCATTTTTGTGTGCCCTCACCACGAGGTGTTCCTACCTGCCTTTGTGTTCTCTCACCACATGGTGTTCCTGTCCATCTTTGTGTTCCCCTGCCATAAGGTTTTCTTGCCCACTTTTGTGTGCGCCCACCATGAGGTGTTCCTGTCCACCTTTGTGTGCCCTCACCATGAGGTGTTCCTGTCCACCTTTGTGTGCCCTCACCATGAGGTGTTCCTGTCCACGTTTGTGTACCCCCACCATGATGTGTTCCTGTCCACCTTTGTGTGCCCCCACCACGATGTGTTCCTGTCCACCTTTGTGTGCCCTCACCATGAGGTGTTCCTGTCCACGTTTGTGTACCCCCACCATGATGTGTTCCTGTCCACCTTTGTGTGCCCCCACCACGATGTGTTCCTGTCCACCTTTGTGTGCCCTCACCATGAGGTGTTCCTGTCCACGTTTGTGTACCTCCACCATGATGTGTTCCTGTCCACCTTTGTGTGCCCCCACCACGATGTGTTCCTGTCCACCTTTGTGTGCCCTCACCATGAGGTGTTCCTGTCCACCTTTGTGTGCCTCCACCACGATGTGTTCCTGTCCACCTTTGTGTGCCTCCACCACGATGTGTTCCTGTTCACCTTTGTGTGCCCTCACCACGATGTGTTCCTGTCCACCTTTGTGTGCCCTCACCACGATGTGTTCCTGTCCACCTTTGTGTGCCCTCATGAGGTGTTCCTGTTCACCTTTGTGTGCCCTCACCATGAGGTGTTCCTGTCCACCTTTGTGTACCCTCACCACGATGTGTTCCTGTCCACCTTTGTGTGCCCTCACCACGATGTGTTCCTGTCCACCTTTGTGTGCCCCCATGAGGTGTTCCTGTCCACCTTTGTGTGCCCCCATGAGGTGTTCCTGTCCACCTTTGTGTGCCCCCATGAGGTGTTCCTGTCCACCTTTGTGTGCCCCCATGAGGTGTTCCTGTCCACCTTTGTGTGCCCCCATGAGGTGTTCCTGTCCACCTTTGTGTGCCCCCATGAGGTGTTCCTGTCCACATTTGTGTATTCCATCAGCTTTGTTACATTCTCCATACATAACACAAATCGGGATCCTGATGTGTGTTGTCCCATTGTGTGTCTCTTGTAGGTCAATAATCTGGGTCAGCGCAGTCTTCCCCTCACCGTTATCTTCTTCCTCCCGGTGCGGCTGGGGGAGGTCTCAGTCTGGGAGAAGATCAACATCAGCAGTTCTGAGGTAACACACCCCATGTGGCTATGACCTGATGTCCTCTACTGTGTCCTTCATGCTGAACCTGCCCTGAAATCAGGCTGGGCGCAGACCACACCCGTGTAAATATCTGTTCTCAACCTTCCTTTCATTCATTTTTATTATTAAAGATAATTTCCAGCATCGTTTGTTCCGCTCACTTTCCTCAGAAGGTTTAGAACACAAACCACGGAGATGGTATAATGGTGGAACACTCGGGGCCCAATCTCTTCGCTCCCTGATTGAGCCGGGAACAGGAAATGTAGCCAAGTGGCTGCTTGTGGGCCCACAGCTCAGTATGGATGGGGCATCAGCCTCGTGGCTGCACAGAGCATTCTCCGTGAACATGGCCTGATGTCCCTTCCCAGAGGTCTGAGAACGTCATAGGAGGATATCATAGACTTTCTGCTTTCACCATCTCACCGTCTCCTCTCACATCTTCCACCCCAGATGGAGATCACCCGATGTACCATGAAGGGAGCAACAGAAGGAGCCAAGAACTTCGGGGAACTCCTAAACAAGAGTCCTGTTTTCGTAAGTGTCCATGTTCCCATCAACCAACCCGCATGACTTTTATTGACCCACCACTTCACAACTGTCCACTATACCCTTTATATGGGCACTTTGGTTGCCAGCGGTTTAGACATTAATGGCTGTGTGTGTGGCTGGCCAAGCATGTCTCCAGACCTAAACCCTACTGAGCATCTGTGGGGCCTCCTCAGACGGAAGGTGGAGGAGCGCAAGGTCTCTAATATCCACCAGCTCCGTGATGACGTCATGGAGGAGTGGAAGACGGAAGGTGGAGGAGTGCAAGGTCTCTAACATCCACCAGCTCCGTGATGACGTCATGGAGGAGTGGAAGACGGAAGGTGGAGGAGCGCAAGGTCTCTAATATCCACCAGCTCCGTGATGACGTCATGGAGGAGTGGAAGACGGAAGGTGGAGGAGCGCAAGGTCTCTAACATCCACCAGCTCCGTGATGACGTCATGGAGGAGTGGAAGACGGAAGGTGGAGGAGCGCAAGGTCTCTAACACCCACCAGCTCCGTGATGACGTCATGGAGGAGTGGAAGACGGAAGGTGGAGGAGCGCAAGGTCTCTAACACCCACCAGCTCCGTGATGATGTCATGGAGGAGTGGAAGACGGAAGGTGGAGGAGCGCAAGGTCTCTAACATCCACCAGCTCCGTGATGATGTCATGGAGGAGTGGAAGAGGTCTCCAGTGGCAACCTGTGAAGCTCTGGTGAACTCCATGCCCAAAAGGGTGAAGGCAGTGCTGGAAAATAATGGCGGCCACACAAAATATTGACACTTTGGGCCCAATTTGGACCTTGTCACTTAGGGGGGGACTCACTTCTGGGAGATATATATATATACATTGTATACAGTCCGGGGGAGGGGGGGACTCACTTCTGGGAGATACTATATATATATATATATACATTGTATACAGTCCGGGGGAGGGGGGACTCACTTCTGGGGGGGTTCAGGATCTCTCTGTATATAGTGACATGGGGGGTTCCCGGGTTCTCTTCTCAGAATTGCTCGGTTGGTTGGTGTGTCAGAGCGGAGTGTCAGATCCGGGAGATGGAGGCTCAGAGTTCACTGATCTTCACTGTCAAAGGATCTGCAACTAAAGACTGGACCACACAGGTAGGTACACTGTCCACACACACAGGTAGGTACACTGTCCACACACAGGTAGGTACACTGTCCACACACACAGGTAGGTACACTGTCCACACACAGGTAGGTACACTGTCCACACACAGGTAGGTACACTGTCCACACACAGGTAGGTACACTGTCCACACACAGGTAGGTACACTGTCCACACACAGGTAGGTACACTGTCCACACACAGGTAGGTACACTGTCCACACACAGGTAGGTACACTGTCTACACGCACAGGTAGGTACACTGTCCACTGAGAGAGGTATGCTGTGCATACAGGTCGGTACAATCCATTCACAAAAGCAAATGGTCTCTGCACACAGCACACAGGTAAGTACACAGCACACAGGTAAGTACACAGCACACAGGTATATACACCTTCTTCCTTCTATTTCAGATAGAGCAGAAGAAAATCTCCCTACAGAGCTGTGCAGAGATTGTATACGACACCCGGACCTTCCATCAGAGCCAACACTTCACCCGATCCCAGGTACCGTCCATCCATCCCTCCATCCATCCCTCCATCCCTCCATCCATCCCTCCATCCATCTATCCCTCTATCCATCCCTCCATCCATCCATCCCTCGATCCCTCCATCCATCCGTCCATCCATCCGTCCATCTATCACTCCATCTATCACTCCATCCATCCATCCCTCCATCCATCCATCCCTCCATCCATCCATCCCTCCATCCATCCATCCCTCCATCCATCTATCCCTCCATCCCTCCATCCATCTATCCCTCCATCCCTCCATCCATCCATCCCTCCATCCATCTATCCCTCCATCCCTCCATCCATCTATCCCTCCATCCCTCCATCCATCTATCCCTCCATCCATCCGTCCATCCATCCATCCGTCCATCCATCCATCCATCCATCCATCCATCCATCTGACCATCTATCACTCCATCCATCCATCCATCCATCCATCCATCTATCCATCTATCCCTCCATCCATCTATCCCTCCCTCCCTCCATCCATCCATCCATCCATCCATCCATCTATCCCTTCATCCCTCCATCTATCCATCCATCCATCCCTCCATCCATCCATCTATCCATCTATCCCACCATCCATCCAACCATCCATCCATCCATCTATCCCTCCATCCATCCATCCCTCCATCCATCCATCCCTCCATCCCTCCATCCATCTATCTATCCCTCCATCTATCCATCCATCCATCCCTCCATCCATCCCTCCATCCATCTATCCATCTATCACTCTATTCATCTATCCCTCCATCCATCTATCCTTCCAGCCATCCATCCATCTATCCCTCCATCCATCTATCCATCCATCCATCCATCCATCCATCCATCCATCCATCTATCCCTCCATCCATCCATCCATCCATCCATCCATCTATCCCTTCATCCCTCCATCTATCCCTCCATCCCTCTATCCATCCATCTATCCATCTATCCCACCATCCATCCATCCCTCCATCCATCTATCCCTCCATCCATCCATCCCTCCATCCATCCATCCCTCCATCCCTCCATCCATCCATCCATCCCTCCATCCCTCCATCCATCTATCTATCCCTCCATCTATCCATCCATCCATCCCTCCATCCATCTATCCCTCCATCCATCTATCCTTCCAGCCATTCATCCATCTATCCCTCCATCCCTCCATCTATCCAGCCATCCATCTATCCCTCCATCCCTCCATCCATCCATCCATCCCTCCATCTATCCCTCCATCCATCTATCCCTCCATCCATCCATTCATCTATCCCTCCATCCATCTATCCATCCATCCATCCATCCATCCATCCATCTATCCCTCCATCCATCCACCCATCCCTCCATCCATCCCTCCATCCATCCCTCCATCCATCCATCCATCTATCCCTCCATCCATCCCTCCATCCATCTATCCCTCCATCCATCTATCCCTCCATCCATCTATCCCTCCATCCATCCATCCATCCCTCCATCCATCTATCCCTCCGTCCCTCCATCCATCCATCCATCTACCCCTCCGTCCCTCTATGCGTCCGTCCATGCATCCCTCCATCCATCCATCCCTCCATCCATCCCTCCATCCATCCATCCCTCCATCCATCCATCCATCCCTCCATCCATCCCTCCATCCAGTCATGACTGGGTCTCTTTCGGGGATTTGCGCTCGGTATGCTCAGTGCTGCGTCTCTAATCTCTGCTATCTCCCGCAGGCTCAGACGGTGCTGGAAATTCCCACCAAGTACAACTTTGTCCCCATTATAATCGGGAGCAGTGTGGGGGGGCTGGTGCTGCTGGCCCTGACAACGGCCGGATTGTACAAGGTGAGCATTGCCCCGGGGAGCCCCCACAGGACAACCAGGCGGAGGAGTGCCCGGCATTGGCTGTGTGGGTGATGGATGGTGTCAGAGATGTATGTGAGGGGTTCGGTGTCAGGAATGGGCTGAGATTTGGACGGCGGCAGAAATCGTTCCCTCCAGTCATATCATTTCTCCAGAGGAACCGGGAAAAATCTTCCAGCATGCTGGAGAATCTCTCACGTCTGTCGGCTGTAAGTAGATTTGTAACGAAAGTGTGGCAAATCGGGATCAACGGGAATTCAGAGAAACTCCTTCAACCCGTCCTGGACCATTTCTTCTGCCAAAAATTAGCCCCCCCATTGTCTGTGAGCATGACGTTAGATATTGAATACCCCAAAAATACTAACACTGACCCCACCACTGACCCCACCACCGACCCCACCACCGACCGCATCACTGACCCCATCACTGACTCCATCACTGACCCAACCACTGACCCCACCACTGACCCCACCACCGACCGCATCACTGACCCCATCACTGACTCCATCACTGACCCAACCACTGACCCCACCACTGACCCCACCACTGACCCCATCACTTACCCCACCACTGACCCCATCACTGACCCAACCACTGACCCAACCACCGACCCCACCACTGACCCCACCACTGACCCCATCACTTACCCCACCACTGACCCCATCACTGACCCCAACACTGGCCCTAACCCTAACCCCAACACTGGCCCTAACCCTAACCCCAACACTGATCCTAGTGCTAACTCCAATACTGACCCTAATCCTAACCCCAACACTGGCCCTAGTGCTAACCCCAACACTAGCCCTAGTGCTAACCCCAACACTGACCCTAATCCTAACCCCAACACTGACCCTAATCCTAACCCCAACACTGACCCTAATCCTAACCTCAACACTGACCCTAATCCTAACCCCACCACTGACCCTAATCCTAACCCCAACACTGACCCTAATCCTAACCCCAACACTGACCCTAATCCTAACCTCAACACTGACCCTAATCCTTACCCCACCACTGACCCTAATCCTAACCCCAACACTGACCCTAATCCTAACCCCAACACTGACCCTAATCCTAACCCCAACACTGACCCTAATCCTAATCCCAACACTGGCCCTAGTGCTAACCCCAACACTGGCCCTAGTGCTAACCCCAACACTGACCCTAATCCTAACCCCAACACTGACCCTAGTGCTAACCCCAACACTGACCCTAATCCTAACCCCAACACTGACCCTAATCCTAACCCCAACACTGACCTTAATCCTAACCCCAACACTGACCCTAGTGCTAACCCCAATACTGACCCTAGTGCTAACCCTAACCCCAACACTGACCCTAATCCTAACCCCAACACTGACCCTAGTGCTAACCCCAACACTGACCCTAGTGCTAACCCCAACACTGACCCTAATCCTAACCCCAACACTGACCCTAATCCTAACCCCAACACTGACCCTAATCCTAACCCCAACACTGACCCTACTGCTAACCCCAACCTTATCCCTAGTGCTAACCCCAACACTGGCCCTAGTGCTAACCCCAACACTGGCCCTAGTGCTAACCCCAACACTGGCCCTACTGCTAACCCCAACACTGACCCTAATCCTAACCCCAACACTGACCCTAATCCTAACCCCAACACTGACCCTAGTGCTAACCCCAACACTGGCCCTAGTGCTAACCCTAACACTGACCCTAATCCTAACCCCAACACTGACCCTAATCCTAACCCCAACACTGACCCTAATCCTAACCCCAACACTGACCCTAATCCTAACCCCAACACTGATCCTAGTGCTAACCCCAATACTGACCCTAATCCTAACCCCAACACTGATCCTAGTGCTAACCCCAACACTGACCCTAATCCTAATCCTAACCCCAACACTGACCCTAATCCTAACCCCAACACTGACCCTAATCCTAACCCCAACACTGACCCTAATCCTAATCCTAACCCCAACACTGACCCTAATCCTAACCCCAACACTGACTCCAATGATAATGCTGCAAGAGAAGTGGCCCTGTGGAGATCCGGCTCTTCCATACTCCATACACAGAAATATGGGAATTAGATCCCTCTCCCATCCCCTCCCCCATGGTCAGAGTAGCGGAGATCAATGGTGATCTGCAGAAACCGACGTCATCCTGGTCAGATAAATGAGAGAAGAGTTGTGATTGGTCGGTGTGTGCGCTGTCACTATGACACCATATATGGACATGTGATGGTTGTAGAATGGCGTCCCCAGTGCGGTTCTATTTGGATAATGATGGTTCGATCTTCACCGCCATGTTGTTTTCTGTCCCTCCAGCTCGGCTTTTTCAAGCGTCAGTATAAGAACATGATGGAGGATCCAACAGGAGGGCAGGGGGTAAATGACGAGGTGCCCCTGGGGCCCCAAGACATTGGAGACACAAACTGAGGAGAGCGCCGCGGCGGACTGCGCTGTGGGCGGGGTTTCACTGTAATGCTTTGTTACCTGTTAATGAGCCAACTGTTCCTTCACTCTGCTGATTGGTCAGTGCTTTCTGGGGGGGGCGGAGTCCTCCCTCATCATCTGCCCATCTATCACACCGTCCAATGAAGAGAGCCAACATAGAAATGTGATGGATGACGACAAAACATATCCAATTCGATAAACCGGTCTCCAGTCCTGGAAATACAGAACTCAGCCGCACTCCATACGATGGTGGGAGGAACATAACGGAAGGTTCCTCCCCCAGACACAAATCAGCAAATGGAAATCCTCAGCACAGAAATGTTATACTCCTCCCTCCTGCACAACGACAATTGGATGGCAGTGATGGCCGCCGTGTGCGCCATAATGTTCAGTAATTGTATGTCCTCCTTGTGCCAGAGCGGGGAAGAGGGAGCGAGAGATCGAGGAAGAGGGAGCGAGAGATCGAGGAAGAGGGAGCGAGGGATCGGGGAAGAGAGAGCAATGAATCGGGGAAGAGGGAGCGAGGGATCGGGGAAGAGGGAGCGAGAGATCGAGGAAGAGGGAGCGAGAGATCGAGGAAGAGGGAGCGAGGGATCGGGGAAGAGGGAGCGAGGGATCGGGGAAGAGAGAGCGATGAATTGGGGAAGAGGGGGCGAGGGATCAGGGAAGAGGGAGCGAGAGATCGGGGAAGAGGGAGTGAGAGATCGAGGAAGAGGGAGCGAGAGATCGAGGAAGAGGGAGCGAGGGATCGGGGAAGTGAGACCTAAAGATCGGGGAAACGAGACCTAGAGATCTGGGAAACGAGACCTAGAGATCGGGGAAATGAGACCTAGAGATCGGGGAAATGAGACCTAGAGATCGGGGAAATGAGACCTAGAGATCGAGGAAATGAGACCTAGATATCTGGGAAATGAGACCTAGAGATCGAGGAAATGAGACCTAGAGATCGGGGAAATGAGACCTAGAGATCGGGGAAATGGGACCTAGAGATCTGGGAAATGAGACCTAGAGATCGGGGAAATGAGACCTAGAGATCGGGGAAATGAGACCTAGAGATCGGGGAAATGAGACCTAGAGATCGAGGAAATGAGACCTAGATATCTGGGAAATGAGACCTAGAGATCGAGGAAATGAGACCTAGAGATCGGGGAAATGAGACCTAGAGATCTGGGAAATGAGACCTAGAGATCGGGGAAATGAGACCTAGAGATCGGGGAAATGAGACCTAGAGATCTGGGAAATGAGACCTAGAGATCGGGGAAATGAGACCTAGAGATCGAGGAAATGAGACCTAGAGATCTGGGAAATGAGACCTAGAGATCGGGGAAATGAGACCTAGAGATCGGGGAAATGAGACCTAGAGATCGGGGAAATGAGACCTAGAGATCGGGGAAATGAGACCTAGAGATCGGGGAAATGAGACCTAGAGATCGGGGAAATGAGACCTAGAGATCGAGGAAATGAGACCTAGAGATCAGGAGATTGAAGGAGTGAGCTAGGATGCTCGTAGGATTGAGGATGTAGGATAGAGGGATAGGGAGGTTGATGACGTGGGTCAGAGGGATCAGGAGATGGAGGAAGTGGGATAAAGGGATCAGGGGATTGAGGGATCTAAGGGTGGGATCGGGGGATCAAGTGATTGAGTTAGTGGGACCGAGAAATCAAAGGATCAAGGAAGCGGGTTAGGGATTGGGGATCAAGAGACTGAAGGGGGTGATTAAGAGATTAAGGGAGTTTGACAGAGAGATCCAGGGATTGCAATATTGAGGGAATGGGACAGTGGGATCAGGGGATTGAGGGATCTAAGGATGGGATCAGGGGATCAAGAGATTAAGGGAGTGGGACAAGGGGATAATGGGTTTGGGAGATTGAGGGAGTGGGACAGAGATCACAGGATCCAGAGGCTGAGGAAGTGAGATCAGGAGATCAAAGGAGTGAGCTAGGAAGCTCGTAGGATTGAGGATGTAGGATAGAGAGACAAGGAGGTTGAAGAAGTGGGTCAGAGGGATCGGGAGATGGAGGAAGTGGGATAAAGGGATCAGGGGTAAGGAATGGGAAATCAGGGACAAGGAAGGAGAGGGTGAAATGAGCGATCAGGGGGTTGAGGGATCAGAGGCAAAGGATTGGGATAAGCAGGTGAAGATTTGGGGAAATGGGGTACTGGATGTGGGAAATTGGAGGATTGAGGCTGGGGATTGAGGACTCAGAGGCAGCGGATTGTAGGATTCAGGACCAAAGATTGGGGAAACATAGGAGGGGGATTGGAGGACTGGAGGCTGGGGAGCAAGGACAAGGATTGGGGGATCAGACAAAATGTATTCAATACAATTTGATATAGACAGCTCAAGTCCTGAAAAAATAGAACCTAGAGACATTCCAGCTGCACTCCGTAGGCTGATTGGACTTTATATTCATTGGCTGGTGGGAGGTTGGTGGCCTTCCTTAAAATGTGCATACTGGCCATTGGGTGCTGCAGACTTTACCTTGGCAATCTGCTGATCAGTTGCTTGAGCATGCACATCTAAAGGGATGCCTGGGTTGTGTTCTCTCATATAATGCTTGGGGACAAAATGACTGATGTCAGAGAAAGCCAATAGCTGTGATAGTTGGGCCAACGATGGTACGAAGGAGGAGACGGGATTGGCTGAGGATCTAAGCCATTCAGGCAGGGAATCAAGTCAGGCCCAGGATTATAGTGGGAAGAGTTTGCAGGATGTGGGGAGTAATTCGCTCTGACACAGGAGACAAGTTGTTTGATGAGCGTAAAGCTGGCCATGCATGGAAGTCAGACAAAATTCGAGCTGTAGGTGGCACTGTAATCGCTGTTCGGGTGTTCAGGTCATTTGGGGTAAATGGAAAATCCCGCATTTGGCCACTAGATGGAGCAGAGTATCACCAGAAGTTCCTATAATACTTTGCGCCATCTAGGGGTCAAATGCAGATATTTCTTTCAATTCAATGATTTACATTTTCTATTCCATTCGCACAGGATGGATGTACACACGCTTTCACTGGGCACATGATTATTATGAATATCATTGTAAATGAACCCCTTTGTGATATTTGGGGGTACCAGTTTGGGGGTTACATCTGATTATAGACAAGCGACTCTTTCTGCTCCAAGCTCTGCTCCCCTCTTCCTCATTAGTATTTCATGTTCTAGAATATCATTGTGTTGTCATTTTATTGGGCATTTTCTCATATTCAGGATATTTCGTTTCCTCTTTACTCCCCGAGTTACTTCCACCTTCCTTCTGCTGAACCCTCTGCTCTGTATAGACAGGATGTACATATGGTATATTGTCCGTGCTGGGCCATGCGCTCACATGACTCACAGGCTCCCCCTTCAGGCCGCACAGCTGACAGCAGGATAATGATGGAGGAAACTTTCAGCTGTTTCTGTTCTTGTTGTCACAAAGTGTTGTTACCATTAAATGGAATCTATGGAGACTACAGCATGGCGTGATGTTTGTTCAACTTTTATACAGGCCTGCTGAGTTAGAGGGATCGGGGGGCCATGAAGTCGGGGGTAAGGGATGGGGGATTGGGGGAGGGGGGACTGAAGTATGGGGAACTGTAAAATCGGGGGTAAGGGACGGGGGACTGAAGTATGGGGAACTGTGAAATTGGGGGTAAGGGATTTGGGATTGGAGGGGGGGGTCAGGGGTCTGAAGTATGGGGAACCATGAAATTGGGGGTAAGGGATGGGGGATTGGAGGGGGGTTGGGGGAGTGAAGTATTGGGGAACTGTGAAATTGGGGTAAGGGATGGGGGATTGGAGGGGGGTCAGGGGAGTGAAGTATTGGGGAACCGTGAAATTGGGGATAAGGAATGGGGGATTGGAGGGGGGGTCAGGGGAGTGAAGTATTGGGGAACCGTGAAATTGGGGGTAAGGGATGGGGGATTGGAGGGGGGTTGGGGGAATGAAGTATTGGGGAACTGTGAAATTGGGGATAAGGAATGGGGGATTGGAGGGGGGTTGGGGGAGTGAAGTATTGGGGAACCGTGAAATTGGGGGTAAGGGATGGGGGATTGGAGGGGGGGTCAGGGGAGTGAAGTATTGGGGAACTGTGAAATCAGGGGTAAGAGATGGGGGATTGGAGGGGGGTCAGGGGAGTGAAGTATTGGGGAACTGTGAAATTGGGGATAAGGGATGGGGGATTGGAGGGGGGTTGGGGGAGTGAAGTATTGGGGAACTGTGAAATCAGGGGTAAGGGATGGGGGATTGGAGGGGGGTTGGGGGAGTGAAGCATTGGGGAACTGTGAAATCAGGGGTAAGGGATAGGGGACTGGCATATTGGGGAACTGTGAAAGTCGAAGGATTGACGGATTGGGGGACAGTAAAATCAGAGGTAAGGGATGGGGGACTGAAGTGTTGGGGAACCGTGAAATTGGGGGTAAGGGATGGGATATTGGAGGTGTGGGGGTCAGGGGATTGATGGTTCAGGGGAAAGTTAAATCGGGCATAAGGGATGGGGAATTGAAGGATCTGGTGCTGTGAAATTGGGAAAAAGAGATGGGGGACCAGAGGTTGGGGTTGGGGATTGACAGATCAGGGGACCGTAAAATGGGGGGTAAATGATAGGGGATTGGAGAGGGGAAGTTAAGGATTGAGGGATCAGGAGCCCATGAAATCGGGGGTAAGGGATGGGGGATTGGAGGACAGTAAAATTGGGGGTAAGGGATGGGAGAATGGATGTGGGGGGGGCAGGAGAATTGAAGGGTTGGGGGACTGTGAAATCAGTGGAAAGGGATGGGGGATTGGAGGCAGGGGGGGTCAGGGGATTGAAGGATCTGGGGCTGTGAAACTGGGAAAAAGAGAGGGGGGACTGGAAGTGGGGGTTGGGGAATAGGGGTCAGGGGATCATAAAATGGGGGGTAAATGATAGGGGATTGGAGGGGGGAAGTCAAAGATTGAGGGATCGGGGGACCATGAAATCGGGGGGTAAGCGATGGGGGATTGGAGGAGGGAGATTGGGAGATTAAAGAATCAGGAGACTGTGAAATTGGGGGTAAGGGATGGAGGATTGGAGGAAGTAGGGTCGAGAGATTGAAGGATTGGGGGACAGTAAAATCGGAGGTATGGGATAAGGGATAGGAGGGGGGAGGTCAAGGGATTTAAGGATTGGGGAACAGTATAATTGGGGGTAAGGGATGGTGGATTGGAGGTGGGGGGGGGAATTGAAGGATTGGTGGACAGTAAAATTGGGGGTAAGGGATGGGGGATTGGAGGTGGGGGGGGTTAGGGGATTGAAGGATTGGAGGATCAGCAGCAAGGAATTATGGGATCACAATTAAGAGATTGGGGAATCAGAGGCTGGGGATTAGAGGATTGAAAGCAGGGGATTACTGTAGTTGATTAAGTATTCAGAGACAATGGATTGGGGGGTTAAAAGGTGGGTATTTGGGGGATCTATAACAAGGAAATATGGAGATTGGGGGATTAGAGATGGGGAATTGGAGGCTGAGAATTGTAGGATTGGAGTCAGGGGATCAGGGATTGAGGAATCATAGATAAGGGATGGGGGGATCAAAGGTGAGGAATTAGGGAATCAATAGCAGGGAAAAAGGGGGATTGAAGGATCAAAGATGGAAAATTTAGGAATAAGAGGCTGGGGGTTGGGGGATCAGAGAAGGGAGACTGATGAATTGGAGGGCAGGGATTGGGGTATCGGAGGTGGGAAATTGTAAGATTGGGGTATCAGAGGCGGGAAATTGTAGGATTGGGGTATCGGAGGTGGGATATTGTAGGATTGGGGTATCGGAGGTGGGAAATTGTAGGATTGGGATATCGGAGGTGGGATATTGTAGGATTGGGATATCGGAGATGGGAAATTGTAGGATTGGGATATCGGAGGTGGGAAATTGTAGGACAGGGATATCGGAGGTGGGATATTGTAGGATTGGGGTATCCGAGGTGGGATATTGTAGGACAGGGATATCGGAGGTGGGATATTGTAGGATCGGGGTATCCGAGGTGGGATATTGTAGGATTGGGGTATCGGAGGTGGGATATTGTAGGATCGGGGTATCGGAGATGGGATATTGTAGGATCGGGGTATCGGAGGTGGGATATTGTAGGATCGGGGTATCGGAGGTGGGATATTGTAGGACTGGGGTATCGGAGGTGGGATATTGTAGGATCGGGGTATCGGAGATGGGATATTGTAGGACTGGGGTATCGGAGGTGGGATATTGTAGGATCGGGGTATCGGAGGTGGGATATTGTAGGACTGGGGTATTGGAGGTGGGATATTGTAGGATCGGGGTATCACAGATGGGAAATTGTAGGACTGGGATATCGGAGGTGGGATATTGTAGGATCGGGGTATCACAGATGGGAAATTGTAGGACTGGGATATCGGAGATGGGATATTGTAGGATCGGGGTATCACAGATGGGAAATTGTAGGACAGAGGTATCGGAGGTGGGATATTGTAGGATCGGGGTATTGGAGATGGGATATTATAGGATCGGGGTATCGGAGGTGGGATATTGTAGCATTGGGGTATCGGAGGTGGGAAATTGTAGGATCGGGGTATCGGAGGTGGGATATTGTAGGACTGGGACATCGGAGGTGGGAAATTGTAGGATTGGGGTATCGGAGGTGGGATATTGTAGGATCGGGGTATCGGAGGTGGGATATTGTAGGATTGGGGTATCGGAGGTGAGATATTGTAGGATTGGGGTATTGGAGGTAGGATATTGTAGGATCGGGGTATCACAGATGGGAAATTGTAGGACTGGGATATCGGAGATGGGATATTGTAGGATCGGGGTATCGGAGATGGGATATTGTAGGATCGGGGTATCGGAGATGGGATATTGTAGGATTGGGGTATCACAGATGGGAAATTGTAGGACAGGGGTATCGGAGGTGGGATATTGTAGGATCGGGGTATCACAGATGGGAAATTGTAGGACAGGGGTATCGGAGGTGGGATATTGTAGGATCGGGGTATCGGAGGTGGGATATTGTAGCATTGGGGTATCGGAGGTGGGAAATTGTAGGATCGGGATATCGGAGATGGGAAATTGTAGGATCGGGATATCGGAGGTGGGAAATTGTAGGATCGGGATATCGGAGGTGGGAAATTGTAGGATCGGGGTATCGGAGGTGGGATATTGTAGGACTGGGACATCGGAGGTGGGAAATTGTAGGATTGGGGTATCGGAGGTGGGATATTGTAGGATCGGTATATCAGAGGTGGCATATTGTAGCATTGGGGTATCGGAGGTGGGAACTGGAGGATTGTAGAACTGAACTGACAGACAGAAAACAAGGGATGGGGAACTGCAGGATCAGGGATGGAAAACTGGAGAATCGGAGACATGGAATAGGGAATTAGAGGCAGGAAATGGGGAATCAATGGATCATTGGTAGGGAATTGAAGCATCAGAGGCAGGGGGTTGGAAAGTGGAAGTAGAGGATGGAGGAATGAAGAATAGAAGTAGAGAAATGAAGGACTGGAGGCGGGAGGTGGGAAAATGGAGCATTAGAGATGGGAAACTGGAGGACCAGAGTCAAGAAATTGGAAATTAGCAGCAGGGAATAGAGAATCAGTATATCGAATGTAGGAAACTGAAGCATCAGAGGCAGAAGATTTAGAATCAAAGGCAGGGGATGGGGGATTGGAGAATCAGAGCATGGTATTGGGATTCAGAGGCAGGGATGGGGGTTGGAGGATTGGAAGCAAGATATTGGGAATTGCAGGGAGGAGATGGAGATTTGGAGGATCAGAGCATGGCATTGGGATTCCGAGGCATGGATGATGAATTGGGGAATTGTAGGCAGGATATTGGGTATTGGAGGGAGGGAGGGAGGGAGGGAATGGGGAAATTGAGGATCAGTTTAGCAGCTGGAGAATTGGAGGCGAAGGATTGATGGCGGGGCACTAATGTAGAAGAATACCTCCAAAACCTAGTTAAGGAGCCATATAAGGATGGTTTTACCTTAGATGACTTCATACTATAGGAATGTCATTACGAATTGACCAACTGACTAAGGAATGTGTGCTGAATTCCTTAAAATGTAATACTACTTTTATCAATAGTTACAATTGGACAAATGTTACCAACTAGTCCTGTATATACTACAACCAAATCTGGAATACAGTCGTTCTTCCCCAGGGCTGCTTCATGCACGCACCTGGTTTGATCATCGCACCAAGCCGCAGAGACTGGAGACTCCTTGGTGAAAAGACACCTATCGCCAAGTATTCTTGTTCCATTTTTACAATATTATTGTGTTATATATGTTATCTTTATCTGTTATTATTGAATAATTGTTAGATACTGTTTGATTTTACCTACAAGTGTTTGTGAGATCTCTCTTTGCACATCTTGAAAAGCCCCAAACCATAAACTATCATATTCCCGTGATAATCAGGGTCATCGGAACTCATCTTCACACATAAAACATAAAAGAAGGCCAAACAGGAATGAGTCTGGACCCCATGGATGGAACATGAGACCTTGGCTGGTCCTTATAGAACCTTTGATACATGAAGCCACACGAAAATTTAGCCCACACGTGGACAACAGTTGCTATGGATCCATTCCCCGGACCCAACCCTCATCTTCCCCCCCCTGCTCATCTCCTTCCTCCTCTTTCCTCTGCCCCTTCTCTTACCTTCTCTGATCTCATATCCCCAGTTGATCTTCTATTTCTAGACCTCCTGATTTGAATTACCAGTCGAAGCTTGCCACACACCAGTAGAATTTCATTCAAAATCTTTCATTTTCCTTCATGCATTCAAGTCGAGGATTGTGTTCAACCAATTATGAGATATTTGGAAGAGGAGGGAAGCTTGAGGTGATTGTAGCCGTATTAGTGCATTTGTGACAGAAACCATTGAGTCCTGACGTGATATTTTTTTTATTTGCACTAACATACAGTTTTGAGGACAAGATTTCCGGGAATGTCACCTTCTTCAGGGTCTAGTGTCAGGGCAGGAGCGATGGAATGGGCAGGCAGGCCTATGGTAAGGTCACGCAGCGACTGACGCCAGCTGCCACCCACAGACCAGAGTCCCTCAGGGCGCGGAGTCTAAGCCCCAGGCTGCCCTTCACCAGGGCCGCTGATGGTGGGGATGGACTTGAGGCAGCCTGAGACCAGGTCGCGGCCCCCGAGTAACCCTGGCTGCGGTAATGACTGCCGCCAATGGCGGACAGCTGGTGGGAAAACGTATAGTGTGGTCGGACAGGCCGGGTCGATAACAACGGAGGAGACAGTACTAGACGGTAGACAAGAATACTCAGGTCACGGGCCGGGTTCAGCAACGGGAGGTCAGGTGATGGGATAAAGCAGAGAATAGTCTTGTCCAAGCCGAGTCGGTTACCAGGAGTGCAACGAGAACAGAACAAGAGCTTGCTGCAAGGGAACATACAGGACACGAATGCAAAGAGCAACTGCAGACAGCAGGCTTAAATGTGATCAGCCACACCCCTCTGGAGGAGGAGCCGCAGAGGCCTGAAAGCATAAAAGGCTCCCACCATGCTTTGCAGGAACTTAAGATGGATGCCAGCACATGGAGCAGCACAACTCTGAGGAAAGGTAGGACCTTGACACTAGTCAGTACTGCCTGGACCTTGAAGAAGGGGACATTCCCCGAAAGCTTGTCCTCAAAATTGTATGTTAGTGCAAATAAAAATAGTATCACGTCAGGACGCCATTGTTTCTGAAGAAGAGGGATGGAAATCTTCCTCAAGTGAACCAAATTCTAAGTGTGATTTTGGTTTGGGAAAACCTGTCCACATCGTAATGAAATCCGTTTACTACATCTGGGATTCCATACAGAGAACGAAAGGCATGCCGCTCAGGCGAACAATCCAGATCAATCCACTCCAGGTGCAGGCTCCGACTCGCCACCACACACCATGCAATAGGAGGAAGGGTGAGCCGCACTCCGGAGGACAGATGAATGTAGTGTGTAGTTATTGATCCATCGGACACACAACACCAGGACATGAATACAGGACTTGGTAACGCGTTTCGCACCATCTCACGCTTCATCATAAACCATATCATCATATAATCGTATCATTGAGCACGAGATGGTGTGAAACGCGTCAACAAGTCCTGTATTCATGTCCTGGTGTTTTGATATTCCTCTATCCTCCGGTGTGCGGCTCACCCTTCCTCCTATGGGATTCCATACGGGCAGAAGGTCTGATGGAATTGTAATGGCTTTTGAATGAAGTTAGTTGACTCACTGATGGTGAGATGGAATGTTCTGAGGAATGATTTCAGAATTGTACAATATTTGAATGAATTTCTACTGATGTATGGCCAGAGATGGCTGACCTTCTCCCAACCTCTGACCCCCAGAAAGAGTTCTCTTCGAAAAGCCCAGTCAAGCTGGCCCCGGTGGCCCCTGATTCTTATGGTGGGAGAGCCCAGGAACACTTGGTCCTGCTTTTTGGAGATGTGTTTTTGGAATTTATGGAACGTTTTTTGTTTTTTTTTAAGTTTTTACTTTGCAACTACAAAAATGTTCAATAAAAATTTCTTAAAACAAAAAAAAAAGTGAAACTAAATATCAGAAGTCCTTGTCTGGTGTTTTATGGAGGGATGTGATTGGTCGATCTGTTCTCCGTTCCTCCAGGTGTGAAAACAGAACGTGACGTGTCTTCAGATCAATGTGTGAGCGCCGCTTCCTACGCTGCCTTTCCTGAGCGCAGAGCTGACACCAAACCACAATATGCAAAGCACCTCAATGAGAGGAAACCACCGACCACAGGACCTGACCACAGCCATTTACAGAACGTAGGCTGATTGTAGTCAGAGCTCAGTATAACACAGTGCAGTATATGGGCTCCCTGTATACAACGCTCTGTGCAGTCAGCCTCCCTCTGTATAGTACCTGTGAGCTCTGTACACTATGCAGTCCATGGATGGAGAGGAGGGTGGGGGGGGGGAGTTGACTTTCTGCTGATTTCCTTCTCTGGGACGGATCAGTTTGCTGCAGTCGCTGTGATATCAGTGCAATACTCACCATACTCCTAGACCCTCATATAGACGGTGGTTGGGCGATGTCGGTTCTCCTGCGTTGTGTGATCTGCGTTGTGGGTGAGTGCGGACATTACCACATACTGTGTGCTGCTGAAGGGGAACCACGGGAGGGTGAGCAGGACAAACAATCAGAGGGGCTATATATCATTTATTGGGAAAGGTCAGTTCACCCAAAACTAAACCTGTCCACCATCTCTTACCCTACCCCCCAACCCTAATCCTACCCCCCTAACCCCCCAGCCCTAATCCTATCCCCCTACCCCCCAACCCTAATCCTATCCCCCAACCCTAATCCTATCCCCCCAACACTAACCCCCAATCCTAATCCTATCCCCCCAACACTAACCCCCAACCCTAATCCTATTCCCCCAACACTAACCCCCAACCCTAATCCTATCATTCTAACCCCCCAACCCTAATCCTATCCCCCCAACCCTAATCCTACCCCCCTAACACTAACCCCCACAACCATAATGCTATCCCTCTAACACTAACCTCCAACCCTAACCCTACCCCCCCAACACTAACCCCCAACCCTAATCCTACCCCCAACAATAACCCCTTGACCCTAATCCTACCCCCCAACACTAACCCCCAACCCTAATCCTATCCCCCCAACACTAACCTCCAACCCTAATCCTACCCCCCAACAATAACCCCCAACCCTAATCCTACCCCCCAACAATAACCCCCAACCCTAATCCTACTCCCCCCCCAACAATAACCCCCAACCCTAAATCCTACCCCCCAACCCTATCCCCCAACACTAACCCCCGACCCTAATCCTATCCCCCCAAACACTAACCCCCCGACCCTAATCCTATCCCCCCAACACTAACCTCCAACCCTAATCCTACCCCCAAACACTAACCCCCAACCCTAATCCTACCCCCCAACAATAACCCACAACCCTAATCCTACTCCCCCCCCCAACAATAACCCCCAACCCTAAATCCTACCCCCCAACCCTATCCCCCAACACTAACCCCCCGACCCTAATCCTATCCCCCCAAACACTAACCCCCAACCCTAATCCTATCCCCCTAACAATGACCCCCAACCCTAATCCTATCCTCCTAACAGTGACCCCCCCAACCCTAATCCTATCCCCTAACACTGACCCCCCCAACCCTACTTCTATCCCCCTAACACTGTCCCTCAACCATAATCCTATTCCCTAACAATGACCCCCAACCCTAATCTGTTCCTGAGACCTCTGCACTGAGTTCCCGGGTCTGCACACCGGCTCGTTCAATGGGGGGCAATCCTTGCACTGATGAGACCTGGCAGAACAGCACAATGCTACCCATGAGTTGGTCTGACGGAGAGCCTTGGCCTGACAATCAGATTTTAGATGCTTTTTGTTTGTTTCTTATTGGACAGCCTTCTCCTCTGCCATCGCCTTCTTTGTTGACGTGGAGCATCCAATAATCTTCCAGAATGAGGATCCGAGCTTTGGTCATCAGGTGGTGCAGCTGGATGGATGGTGAGTGACAGGTCCTCTTTAAGGTTCCCACAATTGGTGTTTCCATCCTCTCAGACAACCATATATACATCCAGAGATCTGCTGATAAATGTAAGGGGGATATATAAAGAGGAACTCCGAGGATACTGGAGAGGAACTCCTATTACAGCTGAGGAAAGTCATGTCCATCTGTTTTGTCTTTTCAGGGTGATAGTCAGTGCTCCACTCCACCAAGGGACAGGACAGTTGTATCGCTGTGACCCACAGACTGCCCAGTGCTCCCCCATATCTGGTAACATTGGATTTAGATTCCTCTGTAGAACTTGGCTCCATGTTGAGACACCTATTGATAAAGATTCATAAAATCATTGTATTCAGTGTCACAGTGAGTCAGTTGTTATGGTTGGGGCCGGGGTGAAAGGAGCTGCATTTGTAGTTATGTCCCTCTGACCTGCAGTTGTCCATTTGACCTGTAGATGACCTCCCTCTGATGTAAAGTTGAGCTGCTTTTGTTGTGCATTTGACCTCCCTCTGACTTTCAGCTGATCTTCTCCTGACCTGCAGTTGTCCTTCTGACCTGTAGCTAATCTCATTCTGACCTGTAGTTGATCTTCCTCTGGCCCCCAGTTGACCTTCTTCTGCCATGCTTTTGACCTTCTTTGAGCTGTAAATTTTCCTCTTTCTGATATGCAGTTGACCTCCTTCTGCCGCACAGCTGACCCATTTGTTATCCTATTTGTCTATAGCTGACCTCCATACTTTTTCTTGCTTCTAATGTACAGTAGCCCATCTTCTGACCTAAAGCTGAATTCATTTCTATGTATGTTGCCCTCCTTCTCGTTCTCATGTACGTTTGACCCCCTTTTGATCAGTAGTTTCCTCCTTCTGATGTCCAGTTGTCCTCCTTGTGACTTGCAGTTGTAGTCCTTCTGACCAGCAGTTGTCCTTCTTCTGACCTGTAATTTTCCTCCTTCTGACCAGCAGTTGTCCTTCTTCTGACTTGTAATTTTCCTCCTTCTGACCAGCAGTTGTCCTTCTTCTGACTTGTAATTTTCCTCCTTCTGACCAGCAGTTGTCCTTCTTCTGACCTGTAATTTTCCTCCTTCTGACCAGCAGTTTTCCTTCTTCTGACCTGTAATTTTCCTCCTTCTGACCAGCAGTTGTCCTTCTTCTGACCTGTAATTTTCCTCCTTTTGACCAGTAGCTGTCCTTCTGATTTGCAGTTGTCCTCCGTCTAATGTGCAGTTGTCCTACTTAGGATATCCAGTTGTCCTCTTTTTGACCAGTAGTTGTCATCCTTCTCATGAGTTGTCCTCCCTCTGATCAGCAGTTATCCTGCTCCTGATGTACAGTTGTTTTCTTTCTGGTGTCCAGTTGCCATTCTTCTGAGCTGCAGTTGTTCTCCTTCTGATGTAAAGTTGTCCTCCTTCTGACCAGCAGTTGTCCTGAAGTTGTCCCTCTTCTGATGGGCCATTGACAATTCTGATGTACATTTATTCTCCTTCTGACGTTCAGCTGTTCTCCTTCTGACCAGAATTTGTTCTCCTTCTGATGTGCAGTTATCTTAGTTCTTACCTGCAGTTGCTCCAGTGGTGTATTTAGTTCATGTGCTGCCCTAGGCAACACTAAAATCAGGCGCCCCCACCCCACCAGCACCCCCACCTCCCCCACCACCACAGCCAATCACCGCAATCCTTCCCCCTATCCCCTCACTGCCCCTACCGACCAACACACATCCCCAATTGACTTGATTCTGATGTACAGCTGTCCTCATTCTGACCTTCAGTTGTCCTCTTTCAGAGGGAGGACAACTGCAGATCAGAGGGAGGACAACTGCAGATCAGAGGGAGGACAACTGCAGATCAGAGGGAGGACAACTGCAGATCAAAGGGAGGACAACTGCAGATCAGAGGGAGGACAACTGCAGATCAAAGGGAGGACAACTGCAGATCAGAGGGAGGACAACTGCAGATCAAAGGGAGGACAACTGCAGATCAGAGGGAGGACAACTGCAGTTCAGAGGGAGGACAACTGCAGATCAGAGGAAGGACAACTGCAGATCAGGAGGACAACAGCAGATCAGAGGGAGGACAACTGCAGATCAGAGAGAGGACAACTGCAGATCAGAGAGAGGACAACTGCAGATCAGAGAGAGGACAACTGCAGATCAGAGGGAGGACAACTGCCGATCAGAGGGAGGACAATTGCAGATCAGGAGGAGCACAGTTGCAGATCAGAGGGAGGACATCTGTAGATCGGAGGGAGGACAACTGCAGATCAGAGAGAGGACAACTGCAGATGAGGAGGAGGACAACTGCAGATGAGGAGGAGGACAACTGCAGATCAGAGGGAGTACAACTGCAGATGAGGAGGAGGACAACTGCAGATCAGAGGGAGGACAGCTGCAGTTCAGAGGGAGGACAACTGCAGATGAGGAGGAGCACACCTGTAGATCAGGAGGAGCACAGTTGCAGATCAGAGGGAGGACATCTGTAGATCGGAGGGAGGACAACTGCAGATCAGAGAGAGGACAACTGCAGATGAGGAGGACAACTGCAGATCAGAAGGAGTACAACTGCAGGTCAGTCTGTCTGCAGTTGTCCTCCCTCTGTTCTGCAGTTGTTCTACCTCTGATCTGCAGTTGTCCTCCCTCTGTTCTGCAGTTGTTCTACCTCTGATCTGCAGTTGTCCTCCCTCTGTTCTGCAGTTGTTCTACTTCTGATCTGCAATTGACCTCCATCTCAATCTATCAATAGGGGTTTGTAAATGTATATTTGCAGTGTGTATACAATAGTATATATACTGAGTAACCTCTCCTTGTATTACAGGAGTGGAAGATGGAATGAACATGTCTCTCGGACTGGCTGTAGCTTCTCAGGATAATCCACCTCAATTAATTGTGAGTCTCCTCTGCACTCCTTATCAGTGGTGTCACTCACGTTATAGGTGCCCACAGGGTCTCCAGTGGTTTAGCTGCTGGTGACTTCTGCTCCCTTCTTGGAGTCCTGATAGGTTGGGTTTTAGATTCTCTATGAACAATGTGTAGAGTAAGCCTTCGTTCATGTTCAAGCCTCTTACTTGAAGCCCCTTCCAGGGGCGGACTGACCATTTGGAAACTCGGGCACTGCCCGAGGGCCCGGGGTCAGTAGGGGGCCCTATGAGATGTCCCTGGTACCTTTTTCATAGGCTTTTTTGAGTTTGGGCAAGGACACAGGGGCCCCATGATCCCCTATTGCCTGGGGGCCCCATGAGTTTTCAGTCCGCCCCTGGTCCCTTCAGTGATAGTTTATGGATACAGATCATAATGGGGGTGCAGGAGCTTCTGGCGGCCTTCACGCAGCGCTGGAACCAGCTGGCAGCTGTTGGTAAGGTCCTGGACAGCATTAAATCCTGATGGAGCGTCTGACTCTTCCCCAATCCAACCAAAACTGAACATTAATGCTTTCCCTGGAACAGGGCTTTGGGGCAACAGACATGGCTCCCTGCATCCTAACAGAACAAATTCGCTGAATGGCAAAGCTGCCATTAATGGTCCTCCTCACCAATATAGAAAATGAGAGGTGAATGAAATATTACAATGTAACCCCAGTGGGACATCCCTGTCATAGGACCATCAGTCCCTGAAAGTGTTAGTCCTTGTATTTATACCTGTTGAGGTTTTCTCTGCAGACCTCGAGTGAGACAACAAAATCTTGAAGTCCTTAGCATAGAAGAAGTAGCCCAGAATCGGGGGGCACCCATGGGATCTGTGGGCAGATGCAAGAGTGGATAGGGGGGTTGGCGGTGAATTTCCAGGGCATGGATGGACTGAGGCTGTATGGGAGGACGGCCTTTGTGAGGATCAGAGAGGGCAGTTATCAGCTGAGACTTCTTTTCTTACATTCTTCAGAAATCGGTGAAGGAATGGCCAGACCACCACGTGTGCAGTTGTGGATGGGGTCACTAAGGGGACTCGGTGAAAGACCATGAAACCCAAATTAAAATTACTGGTCAAATGTGTCCATTGATCGAGAGCCAACTAGAATCTGTCCAGGTCTATGTGAGAGCTGGGGGGGTCTTATAACCCATCTGACCCACATCTAGCATAAATGGGCCCCTAAGTGAGAAGAGGGCCCTTGTGCAGCTTCATAGCCTTCTCTGGTTGTGTGACATCCAACCTGTGGATGAGCTCTCAGGATCCTTCCAATTATTACCATTGTTGTTCTATAATATCCTCATATGACTTGTGGAAGACGGTCCCCTGAACTTCCTCTTTCACGTCCTGCAGAAATTTGCTGGGTTCCTGCAGTTTTGGTAATAAAACAAAGACGTTCTTCCTCTAGAGATGGGGTGAGGCAACTGCCATACTTTCACTGGATCCACCACACCCAGCCGAATCCCAGAGGTTGTTAGGTCCATCTAAGGTGGAGGCTTTACAGGCTGAGGAGCCATGGTGTCCTGGTGGTAGACCTTTGCCGGTCATCCAGATCTTTGCTCCTCGGTCTCTGCATTCATGGAGGTCAGCTGGTCCAACCCAACATTTGTGCTGGAAGATCCACCACTACAGACACCTACAGAGAAGATAATGTGCGCCAAAACATGCTCCTCCCACTACACGCCGGCAGTGCTGGGACAAGGACATACATGTGTAGGGCAAAGACGTCACCCTGCTCCCACCTATGTATACCATTAGATGCTTCCTTTGTGCCGTTGTTTGGACCTTGAAGAAGGGGACCCCCCCCCCCCGAAAGATGGTCCTGAAAATTGTATGTTAGTGGAAACAAGAAAAGTATCCCAGACAGGACGCCATTGTTTGTGCCTATGTCAGCTGCTCCTCCTGCTCCCCCCCCATTATAAAACACCTCACCCAGGGCAGCTGCTACTCCTGCTCCCCCCCCCCCCCATTATAAAACACCACACCCAGGGCTGCTGCTCCTCCTACCCCCCGACCCCCAACATGAAGACACCTCACTGGGGGCAGCTGGCCCTTATGCCCCCCTCCTTATCCTAGCTCTGAACCCTGTAAATGTGTTTGTATGACAGATTCCTCTGCCGTCCGATCTTTGTGTGAGCCTCGCCGTCACCCCAATGGAGGCTCTGGAGGTTCTGGAGGCTCTGGAAGCTCTGGATGATCTGGAGGTTCTGGAGGCTCTGGATGATCTGGAGGCTCTGGAGGTTCTGGAGGCTCTGGATGATCTGGAGGCTCTGGAGGCTCTGGAGGTTCTGGAAGCTCTGGATAATCTGGAGGCTCTGGAGGTTCTGGAGGCTCTGGATGATCTGGAGGCTCTGGATGATCTGGAGGCTCTGGAGGTTCTGGATGTTTGTTTTTCTTGGATGATCATTATTACTATAATTGTAGAGCCCCCAGTCTGCTCAGCAGCTCAGGAGGGACAGGGGAGCCCTGGGCCGAGGAGCTTGCACTCTATATATTGCAGAGTTTGCTTTTTTTTTCTATTTTCTTTTGTTTGTTTTACACGATTACAATATTCAATGATAATCACCTTTACAGAAAACATCCTCCTCCTGTATGAGGGGCTCTGCGGGATTCTGGGGGCTCCGGGCCGACTCCACATCTCCAGACAGGAGGGAGTCATGTGTTGTAGCCCGTAGCGGGGGGGGGGGGGGTCCGCCCCCGGACTTTCATCGCAGCCGTCACTCCCATGTAACCCCCAGAAAGGAGAAGTGAATCTGTTCTCAGAGAAAGGAACTCAAAATATAAACAAACAAATCCTAAAGGGGAACTCCAACACCCCTCCAGGTCAGATAGCTACATAGAGATACATAGAGATACATAGAGATACATAGTTACATAGTGATACATAGATACATAGTGATACATAGTTACATAGTGATACATAGTTACATAGTGATACATAGATACATAGTGATACATAGTTACATAGTGATACATAGTTACATAGTTACATAATGTACATAGTGATACATAGTTACATAGTTACATAGTGATACATAGTTACATAATGTACATAGTGATACATAGTTACATAGTGATACATAGTTACATAGTGATACATAGTTACATAGTTACATAGTGATACATAGTTACATAGTGATACATAGTTACATAATGTACATAGTGATACATAGTTACATAGTGATACATAGTTACATAGTTACATAATGTACATAGTGATACATAGTTACATAGTGATACATAGTTACATAGTTACATAGTGATACATAGTTACATAGTGATACATAGTTACATAGTGATACATAGTTACATAAGTGATACATAGTTACATAGTTACATAGTGATACATAGTTACATAGTGATACATAGTTACATAGTGATACATTGTTACATAGTGATACATAGTTACATAGTGATACATAGTTACATAGTGATACATTGTTACATAGTGATACATAGTTACATAGTGATACATAGTTACATAGTGATACATAGTTACATAGTGATACATAGTTACATAGTTACATAGTGATACATAGTTACATAGTGATACATAGTTACATAGTTACATAGTGATACATAGTTACATAGTGATACATAGTTACATAGTGATACATAGTTACATAGTTACATAGTGATACATAGTTACATAGTTACATAATGTACATAGTGATACATAGTTACATAGTTACATAGTGATACATAGTTACATAATGTACATAGTGATACATAGTTACATAGTGATACATAGTTACATAGTGATACATAGTTACATAGTTACATAGTGATACATAGTTACATAGTGATACATAGTTACATAATGTACATAGTGATACATAGTTACATAGTGATACATAGTTACATAGTTACATAATGTACATAGTGATACATAGTTACATAGTGATACATAGTTACATAGTGATACATAGTTACATAGTTACATAGTGATACATAGTTACATAGTTACATAGTGATACATAGTTACATAGTGATACATAGTGATACATAGTTACATAGTGATACATAGTTACATAGTGATACATAGTTACATAGTTACATAGTGATACATAGTTACATAGTGATACATAGTTACATAGTGATACATAGTTACATAGTGATACATTGTTACATAGTGATACATAGTTACATAGTGATACATAGTTACATAGTGATACATAGTTACATAGTGATACATAGTTACATAGTGATACATAGTTACATAGTGATACATAGTTACATAGTTACATAGCTCCATAGTTAGTGTGGCTGAAAAAAGACAAAAGTCCATCCAGTTCCACCATAGAAAAGAACAAGTTATGATCCTCCACCCACAGCTGATCCAGAGGAAGGCAAGCAATCCCAGCAAAGTCCGATCCGATCTCCTCCTGCCGGGAACAATGATGGTATTGTGGTACAGACTTGCCTGCTTCAGCTCTGTAGATACGCCGCTCAGATCTTCCATTCCACCCTCTAAATGCTCTGAACTCGGGTTCCGGCAGCAAGGTCTGGTTGTTATACGACGCGTTTCGTCGCTGTCATAAGGCCCTTGGCCTCCCCTCATTGGACATGGGGTGCTCCCTGCAGGATGTCCTGGGACAACCCGTACATACCACGGTAGTAGCAGCTTTGGGGTAACGGGGATCCTGAGCCTAGGCTTTGGGAACGACAGCACAACCTCGTGTTCCCGACATGCGAACGAAACGCACTGCTCTTCCACAGACACGCAGGGGTTCCAGTAAATATTCATGAGGCTATTGTTGCTTGGCAGTAGGCTGACATCCAGCCGAGGTTTAGGGCCACCACAAGTGGTTTACAATGTGATCTTGGTTTCTTCCCTTCAGTTTAGTGCTAGTTAGTTCAGTCTTCCCTAGACCCTCCCCATTTCTTCTATGTTCCCTCAGTCCGTGTTATTCAGGGTTTAGGAGAGCGATTGTGTCAGGAATCCCCGCTGCAACGGGCTCGGCGCAGGCGCAGTGCACCGCTCCGTGTCAGAATGCGGGCACTGAGACCTGGCCGTCCGCGGCGAGGGAGTTCGCGCATGCGCAGTGGGGACCGCGGGCGCGCGCGTGGCACCAATGGCAGCGCAGGGCGGGATATTTAAACGGCCCTGAGCTGTCATTCAGTGCCTTCTGGTCTTTCCTTGTATCCTGTATCTGCGAACCTGTTCTAGTAAGTTATTGACCCGGATTATACCTGACCTTGTTGCCTTCTCCTGCCCAGACCTTTGCTTTGCCTGACCTCTCTCCTGAATGCCCCTGTTTGGATCTGACCTTCCGTTGCTGACCTGGCGTGTGACCCGACTACTCTCTGCCCGCTGCCTTGTACTGCTCCGTCCCCACTGTTACCGACCCGGCCCGTTTGACCCCGCACTTGCTCAGCCATCCATCCATCCATCCCGACGGGATCACCCGACCTCCTCACATCAGGCTCTTCCCTGCGGGAGCCCCTGGCGAATACCGCTACCACTGACGGGCGTGCTCAGTAGCCACGACCTGGTCTCGGGGTACTTCAAGTCCATCCCCACCATCAGGGGCTCTGGTGAACACGTACCCTGGGGCTTAGATACCGTGCGCTGGGGACGCCTGGCCAGTGGAGTGCTAGTGGTACCGCCTGGTGGTCCCTTACAGTACCAGAAGGCCATGACTGAGCCTGGAGGAGGGTCAGCCCCGCTGGGAGATATTTGCAGGCACCTATCAGCCCTGACACAGGCTGTGGCAACCTTGCAGGACAAATGCACGCACCTGGAAAACCGTTTCCAGACCCGCTCTGCATCTGGCCCTGCTCCACAGGCCCCTGTTTCCGCTCCCCCGGTAGAAGAAGCTCTGGGGCCAGCTTCAGGGGCCTCTGCTCCTCTACCGAGGGTTGAACCCCGAGTACCACTGCCTGAGCGTTTTCACGGGGACCGAACACGCTTCAGGTCTTTTCGGGATTCCTGCCTCCTGTTTTTTGAATTGCAACCCCGCACCTTCCTAACGGAATCAGTGAAAGTGGGATTTTTAATTTCACTATTGCAGGGTGAACCCCAAGATTGGGCCCATCGGTTAAGGGCAAACCATGACCCTCACCTGGGAATGGTCAGCGTTTTTTTTGAAGCTATGGCCATCCTTTATGATGATCCACAGCGGGCAGCCTCTGCTGAAGCAACGTTATCCACGCTTCGACAGGGCCGCCGGGCGGCAGAAGAATATGCCTCTGAATTTAGGTGTTGGATGGGGGACACACGCTGGAACGAGTTCGCGTTGCGACACCAGTTCCGTATGGGTCTGTCAGAGCCCTTGAAGGATGAGCTGGCCCGAGTGGGGGTTCACGAGTCACTAGAAGACCTAATAGCCCTGACGATTCAAATAGACCGTAGACTGCGGGAACGCAGGTTGGAGAGGTCCGGTCAGGGTCACGGAAATGCATGGGGTCCAATTCCAGGCCCCAGCCAACAAACCAGAACAAAGATCCAGAACCCACTTCCAGGAGATGCGCAGGAACCAATGCAACTAGGCCTGGCTCGGCCTAAATTATCGCCAGAAGAACGCCAGTGGAGACGCTCTCTGAACCTCTGCTTCTACTGCGGTGAAGCCGATCATATGGTACGATCCTGCCCTCAGAAAATGAGTAAGTGCACCTCTTTTTCTTCTCTGGCTATTGGCAAGGTCAGTCCGTCCCAATACTTAGTGGTGCCCCTCTCCTTTCAGCTTCCAGAAAGGACCGTGGAGGTGACGGCCATAGTTGATTCAGGGGCATGCAGTTGTTTCCTGGATTTAGATTTTGCTCATCAGCAGGGGATTCCCCTCCAGCCCAGAAAACGGGGCTTTACCATATTTCTGGCAGATGGCTCCCAGATAAAGTCAGGAGTAGTTAACCAGGAAACTCCCCCTATCGCCACTACCATTGCTAACCAGCATCAGGAATTCCTCCGCCTAGATGCCATTGCATCACCTCTTTTTCCAGTCATTTTGGGACTCCCTTGGTTGCGGGCCCATAACCCCCAAATTGACTGGGAAACCGGGTCTATCTTGTTCCCGTCCCCGTATTGTCAGGAACACTGTCACACTGCGGGCTCCGCAGCCCCCCAGGTCCTCCTGTGCTCCGAGGGAGACTCCGACCTGAAACAGGTTATTCCCGCAGCATACCACGAATTCTTAGATGTATTCAGTAAACGGGGGCAGACACCTTGCCCCCCCACCGCCCGTATGACTGTCCAATTGATCTGTTGCCCGGCTCCGAGATCCCTTTTGGACGGATTTTTCCCCTGTCTGAGCTAGAATTGGGGGCCCTGAAGGAATACATAGAGGACAGTCTCCAGAAGGGGTTCATCCGTGCCTCTACTTCACCAGCCGGAGCGGGGATCTTCTTTGTAGAGAAAAAAGACAAATCTCTGCGACCCTGCATTGACTATCGTGAACTGAACAGAGTCACGATTAAAAATCGTTACCCTCTGCCATTGGTACCCGAATTGTTTCAGAGCCTGAAGGCTGCGGCAATATTTACTAAACTAGATCTCAGGGGGGCCTACAACTTGGTTCGCATAAGGGAAGGGGATGAGTGGAAGACAGCATTTCGTACCCGGTTTGGGCATTTCGAATATCTGGTAATGCCATTTGGACTGTGCAATGCCCCAGCCACATTCCAACATTTTGTAAACGACATTTTCCGGGATTACCTTGACGTTTTTGTAATAGTTTACCTAGACGATATACTGATCTTCTCATCCTCTCTGGAGGATCACAGAATACACGTGACAAAGGTTTTGGGTCGATTGCGCCAGCATGGGTTATACGCCAAAGCAGATAAGTGCAGTTTCGAGCAGTCCAGCATCGCGTTTCTGGGGTTGATTATCTCCACCACGGGAATTGCAATGGACCCTCAGAAGGTCTCTGCAATTTTGGATTGGCCTGTGCCCACAGACAAAAAGGGCATCCAGCGCTTTATAGGCTTTGCGAATTTCTATCGGAAATTCATTAGGAACTTCTCGGGTCTGGTCTCCCCCATAACTCAGCTAACCAAACTTGGAACCCGCTTCAGATGGACGCCGGAGGCTCAGGAAGCCTTGAGGCCTTGAAAAAACTATTTACCACGGCACCCATTTTGGGCCATCCAGACGCTTCCCTGCCCTACGTACTGGAGGTAGACGCATCTGAGAATGCGGTGGGTTCCATCCTGTCCCAGAGAAAGGCACCAAAGACTTACTCCACCCCATAGCGTTCTTCTCGAGGAAGCTCACCCCAGCCGAGAAGAACTACGATATTGGTGATCGGGAGTTGTTAGCCATCAAAAACGGCACTGGAAGAATGGAGGTACTTGCTGGAAGGGCCTCACACCCCATCTTGATCTTCACTGATCATAAAAACCTCGAGTACCTGAGGACTGCAAACGGTTACGTCCGCGGCAGGCAAGATGGGCACTGTTTTTCTCCAGATTCATATTCCATATCACTTACAGGCCAGGGTCCAAAAATACAAAACCCGATGCGCTATCACGCATGTTCGAAGACTCCAAAGAAGAACCGGTACCTGATACTATTCTGTCCTCAGGGAATTTCTTGGCTCTCCAAACTGACCTTCGGTCCAAACTAATGGATGCATCCACGACCACAGTGACCCCAGCTGGGGTACCCCTCCAAAACAAGGGGGGACTCCTCTGGAAGGAAGGATTGATCATGGTACCGAAGAGGTCCGAACCCTTGTCTTGGGGCAGTGTCATGACCATCCAATGGCGGGACACTTTGGCCCAGCGAAGACCCTGGAACTTCTCCAACGTTCCTTTTGGTGGCCAAACATGGCCAAGGATTGCAGGCTCTACGTAAAATCTTGCACCATCTGTCAGAAGAAACAAGCCATCGAGGAACAAGGCCTGGGGGCTGCTGCGGCCCTTGCCGATCCCCGAGCGACCTTGGCAAAGGATCGCAATGGACTTTATAGTCGAGCTCCCCCCGTCTCAAGACCACACCGCGATCCCTCGTAGTCATTGATCGGTTATCGAAAATGGCTCACTTTTTACCGTTAAAGAGGACTCCGTCAGCAGCCGAGACTGCGCAAATTTTTATCCAGGAAGTTATAAGACTACATGGAATTCCGGAGGACATCGTCTCGGATCGAGGGGTCCAATTCACGTCTAAATTTTGGAGGGCACTGTGTAAGGCCTTGGATATCAAATTATCCCTCTCCTCTGCGTTCCACCCCCAGACCAATGGACAGACCGAGAGGACCAACCAGACCCTAGAACAGTACCTGCGTTGCTACACATCCTTCCTACAGGATAATTGGCTACCACTCCTACCCCTGGCGGAGTTCGCGTACAACAACGCCAACCATTCCGCAACAGGGCAATCACCGTTTTTTTCAAACTACGGATTTCACCCTGTCTTTCTCCCTGACTTTGTCCCTGAATGCCCAGTTCCGGCGACACAGGACACGCTAGCTTTCTTCTCCTCCAACAATAAGATACTACAGGAGGCTATTGCTCGGGCCCAGGAGGACTACAAGAAGGCGTTTAACAAAAGACGAAGAGGGACCTGGTGCTGCAGCCGGGGATAAAGTGTGGTTGGCAACAACGAACTTGAAAATGCTATGTCCATCAAAGAAATTAGGACCAAAGTTCATAGGCCCCTTTTGCATAAAGCGGGCGGTCAATGAGGTGGCATACGAACTTGTCCTCCCTGACACACTCAAGATACACCCGGTCTTCCATGTGTCCTTGCTGAAACCAGTAATCCCCGATGCCTTCCCAGAACGAGAATCTCGACCTCCGGAGGCCATAACGGTCGAAGGTGAAGAAGAAATTTGAGGTGGAATCAATCCTGAAGTGCCGAAGGAGGGGGGGTCAGACCCAATTTTTTATTAAATGGAAGGGCTATGGCCCTGAGGATAATTCATGGGAACCAGCCCATAATGTCCATGCACCCCGACTTGTCCGGAGGTTCCTTCGTGATCACCCGTGGTGGAGAGATCGGGTGGGCACCCAGAGGTTGCCCGTAGGGGGGGCAATGTCAGGAATCCCCGCTGCGACGGGCTCGGCGCAGGCGCAGTGCACCGCTCCGTGTCAGAATGCGGGCACTGAGACCTGGCCGTCCGCGGCGAGGGAGTTCGCGCATGCGCAGTGGGGACCGCGGGCGCGCGCGTGGCACCAATGGCAGCGCAGGGCGGGATATTTAAACGGCCCTGAGCTGTCATTCAGTGCCTTCTGGTCTTTCCTTGTATCCTGTATCTGCGAACCTGTTCTAGTAAGTTATTGACCCGGATTATACCTGACCTTGTTGCCTTCTCCTGCCCAGACCTTTGCTTTGCCTGACCTCTCTCCTGAATGCCCCTGTTTGGATCTGACCTTCCGTTGCTGACCTGGCGTGTGACCCGACTACTCTCTGCCCGCTGCCTTGTACTGCTCCGTCCCCACTGTTACCGACCCGGCCCGTTTGACCCCGCACTTGCTCAGCCATCCATCCATCCATCCCGACGGGATCACCCGACCTCCTCACATCAGGCTCTTCCCTGCGGGAGCCCCTGGCGAATACCGCTACCACTGACGGGCGTGCTCAGTAGCCACGACCTGGTCTCGGGGTACTTCAAGTCCATCCCCACCATCAGGGGCTCTGGTGAACACGTACCCTGGGGCTTAGATACCGTGCGCTGGGGACGCCTGGCCAGTGGAGTGCTAGTGGTACCGCCTGGTGGTCCCTTACAGATTGTCTTCCTACACGTCCTCTGCAGTGCCATTATCCGAGGTAAACCTGCATTGGGTTCAACTTCTGTGTTCTATTGAAGAGTTAGACAGGAAAGGGTCACTAGCAGTGTGCAGAGGGTTCCCCCGGGATTTCCGGGGTTATCATGGCTGCACCCCTTCAGCCCCTGACAGATAAATGCATGTACCAGCTCGTGGGATTTGGGCGCAGGTATATCTTGCTTCTAGTGAAGAGTGAAGCTGCCTGTGGATAGTGCCAAGTCAGCAGGTGCCCATACTGTCCACACAGACTGGGACTAAGGAGGCCTGTCAAAAAGCCTGAAAATGCTTGCGTTTCATGGGATCCCTTGCCTCTCATTTTCTGGAAACTAGCTTTCCATTGGCTGAAACTAAAACCTTAAGCCTGAAAAAATAATGCCAGGAGGTCCCTTTATGAAACCTTTTCTGCATGAATGTCAGAAACACTGAATGTGATGTCACCGTATGTATACTAATAGATGAATTCCTGTATCATTACCTCCATCTAGTGGCCGTACGGTGGTATCGTTTTCTGAAATACCTCAGTGAGAAATTATACCGCATTTTGGCCACTAGATGGAGCTGATGGAACTGGAATTCATCTATTAGAATACATACGGTGAAGTTTTGTTCAGCTTCCACGAATGGAACAACTAAGGGGTGTCTTCCATGTGTGTTGTGTCCATATTTGGGGTGTTTTCTACAAAAAATGATATAAATGACTTGCTTCAGTCTCTGGTTAGAAGAAAATCACTCACCCGAGCAAAGTCACAAACACAGTCCAGGCTGGTGGGATTGTTGGAGTCTCTGAAGGCTCCTCAGTGTCTCTGAAGGCTCCTCAGGGTCTCTGAAGGCTCCTCGGGGTCTCTGAAGACTCCTCGGTGTCTCTGAAGGCTCCTCGGTGTCTCTGAAGGCTCCTCTGGGTCTCTGAAGGCTCCTCGGTGTCTCTGAAGGCTCCTCGGGGTCTCTGAAGGCTCCTCAGTGTCTCTGAAGGCTCCTCGGTGTCTCTGAAGGCTCCTCAGGGTCACTGAAGGCTGCTCTGTGTCTTTGAAGGCTCCTTGGTGTCTCTAAATGCTCCTCGAGGTGTCTGAAGGCTCCTCAGTGTCTCTGAAGGCTGCTCGGTGTCTCTGAAGGCTGCTCTGTGTCTCTGAAGGCTCCTCGATGTCTTTGAAGGCTCCTCGGTGTATCTGAATGCTCCTCGAGGTGTCTGAAGGCTCCTCGGGGTCTCTGAAGGCTCCTTGGGGTTTCTGAAGGCTCCTCAGGGTCTCTGAAGGCTCCTCAGGGTCTCTGAAGGCTCCTTGGGTTCTCTGAAGGCTCCTCAGTGTCTCTGAAGGCTGCTCTGTGTCTCTGAAGGCTGCTCTGTGTCTCTGAAGGCTGCTCGTCTCAGTCTCTGGTTAGAAGAAAATCACTCACCCGAGCAAAGTCACAAACACAGTCCAGGCTGGTGGGATTGTTGGAGTCTCTGAAGGCTCCTCAGTGTCTCTGAAGGCTCCTCAGGGTCTCTGAAGGCTCCTCGGGGTCTCTGAAGACTCCTCGGTGTCTCTGAAGGCTCCTCGGTGTCTCTGAAGGCTCCTCAGTGTCTCTGAAGGCTCCTCGGGGTCTCTGAAGGCTCCTCAGTGTCTCTGAAGGCTGCTCGGTGTCTCTGAAGGCTGCTCTGTGTCTCTGAAGGCTCCTCGATGTCTTTGAAGGCTCCTCGGTGTATCTGAATGCTCCTCGAGGTGTCTGAAGGCTCCTCGGGGTCTCTGAAGGCTCCTTGGGGTTTCTGAAGGCTCCTCAGGGTCTCTGAAGGCTCCTCAGGGTCTCTGAAGGCTCCTCAGGGTCTCTGAAGGCTCCTTGGGTTCTCTGAAGGCTCCTCAGTGTCTCTGAAGGCTGCTCTGTGTCTCTGAAGGCTGCTCTGTGTCTCTGAAGGCTCCTCGATGTCTTTGAAGGCTCCTCGGTGTATCTGAATGCTCCTCGAGGTGTCTGAAGGCTCCTCGGGGTCTCTGAAGGCTCCTTGGGGTCTCTGAAGGCTCCTCAGGGTCTCTGAAGGCTCCTCAGGGTCTCTGAAGGCTCCTCGGTGTCTCTGAATGCTCCTCCGGGTGTCTGAAGGCTCCACAGTGTCTCTGAAGGCTCCTCTGGGTCTCTGAAGGCTCCTTGGTGCCTCTGCAGGCTCCTCGGGGTCTCTGAAGTCTCCTTGGGGTCTCTGAAAGCTCCTTGGGGGCTCTGATTTGCAGAGGAGGGTGAAGTATTAGTTTTCTAGTCATCCAGGTTTACCCCCCCCCCCCCTCACCTCTCGCTCCATCTTCCAGGTTTGTGGTCCCACCCTGCAGAGAACTTGTGGACACAACATCTACGTCAATGGACGCTGCCACCATCTGGATGGGAAGCTGAGGAGAAGCTACACTGTGCCAATGTCTCTGCCGGGTAAGACTGGCTGTGTGAGAAACTGCAGATAGGGGCTGACTATGTCACTCATCTCATCTAGTCCAGTAAGAGAATGGCAATGGAATGTCCTTCCCACTGACCCCCAATGTGAGGGACATTCTTCCCACTGACCCCCAATGTGAGGGACATTCTTCCCACTGACCCCCAATGTGAGGGACATTCTTCCCACTGACCCCCCAATGTAAGGGACATTCTTCCCACTGACCCCCAATGTGAGGGACATTCTTCCCACTGACCCCCAATGTGAGGGACATTCTTCCCACTGACCCCCCAATGTAAGGGACATTCTTCCCACTGACCCCCAATGTGAGGGACATTCTTCCCACTGACCCCCAATGTAAGGGACATTCTTCCCACTGACCCCCAATGTAAGGGACATTCTTCTCACTGACCCCCAATGTAAGGGACATTCTTCCCACTGACCCCCAATGTGAGGGACATTCTTCCCACTGACCCCCAATGTGAGGGACATTCTTCCCACTGACCACCAATGTAAGGGACATTCTTCCCACTGACCCCCCAATGTAAGGGACATTCTTCCCACTGACCCCCAATGTAAGGGACATTCTTCCCACTGACCCCCAATGTAAGGGACATTCTTCCCACTGACCCCCAATGTAAGGGACATTCTTCCCACTGACCCCCAATGTAAGGGACATTCTTGCCACCGAACCACAATGTGAGGGACATTCTTCCCACTGACCCCCAATGTAAGGGACATTCTTCCCACTGACCCCCAATGTAAGGGACATTCTTCCCACTGATCACCAATGTAAGGGACATTCTTCCCACTGACCCCCAATGTAAGGGACATTCTTCCCACTGACCCCCAATGTAAGGGACATTCTTCCCACTGACCCCCCAATGTAAGGGACATTCTTCCCACTGACCCCCAATGTGAGGGACATTCTTCCCATTGACCCCCAATGTAAGGGACATTCTTCCCACTGACCCCCAATGTAAGGGACATTCTTACCACTGACCCCCAATGTAAGGGACATACTTCTCACTGACCTCCAATGTAAGGGACATTCTTCCCACTGACCCCCAATGTAAGGGACATTCTTCCCACTGACCCCCAATGTAAGGGACATTCTTCCCACTGACCCCCAATGTAAGGGACATTCTTCCCACTGACCCCCAATGTAAGGGACATTCTTCTCACTGACCCCCAATGTAAGGGACATTCTTCCCACTGACCACCAATGTAAGGGACATTCTTCTCACTGACCTCCAATGTAAGGGACATTCTTCCCATTGACCCCCAATGTAAGGGACATTCTTCCCACTGACCCCCAATGTAAGGGACATTCTTCCCTCTGACCCCCCAATGTAAGGGACATTCTTCCCATTGACCCCCAATGTAAGGGACATTCTTCCCACTGACCCCCAATGTAAGGGACATTCTTCCCACTGACCCCCAATGTAAGGGACATTCTTCTCACTGACCTCCAATGTAAGGGACATTCTTCCCACTGACCCCCAATGTAAGGGACATTCTTCCCACTGACCCCCAATGTAAGGGACATTCTTCCCACTGACCCCCAATGTAAGGGACATTCTTCCCACTGACCCCCAATGTAAGGGACATTCTTCCCACTGACCCCCAATGTAAGGGACATTCTTCTTACTGACCCCCAATGTAAGGGACATTCTTCCCACTGACCCCCAATGTAAGGGACATTCTTCCCACTGACCCCCCAATGTAAGGGACATTATTCCCACTGACCCCCAATGTAAGGGACATTCTTCCCACTGACCCCCAATGTAAGGGACATTCTTCCCACTGACCCCCCAATGTAAGGGACATTCTTCCCACTGACCCCCAATGTAAGGGACATTCTTCCCACTGACCCCCAATGTAAGGGACATTCTTCCCACTGACCCCCAATGTAAGGGACATTCTTCCCACTGACCCCCAATGTAAGGGACATTCTTCCCACTCACCCCCAATGTAAGGGACATTCTTCCCACTGACCACCAATGTAAGGGACATTCTTCCCACTGACCACCAATGTAAGGGACATTCTTCCCAATGACCCCCCAATGTAAGGGACATTCTTCCCACTGACCCCCAATGTAAGGGACATTCTTCCCACTGACCCCCAATGTAAGGGACATTCTTCCCACTGACCTCCAATGTAAGGGACAATCTTCCCACTGACCCCCAATGTAAGGGACATTCTCCCCACTGACCCCCAATGTAAGGGACATTCTTCCCACTGACCCCCAATGTAAGGGACATTCTTCCCACTCACCCCCAATGTAAGGGACATTCTTCCCACTGACCACCAATGTAAGGGACATTCTTCCCACTGACCACCAATGTAAGGGACATTCTTCCCAATGACCCCCCAATGTAAGGGACATTCTTCCCACTGACCCCCAATGTAAGGGACATTCTTCCCACTGACCCCCAATGTAAGGGACATTCTTCCCACTGACCTCCAATGTAAGGGACAATCTTCCCACTGATCACCAATGTAAGGGACATTCTTCCCACTGACCCCCAATGTAAGGGACATTCTACCCACTGACCCCCAATGTAAGGGACATTCTTCCCACTGACCCCCAATGTAAGGGACAATCTTCCCACTGATCACCAATGTAAGGGACATTCTTCCCACTGACCCCCAATGTAAGGGACATTCTTCCCACAGATCCCCAATGTAAGGGACATTCTTCCCACTGATCCCCAATGTAAGGGACATTCTTCCCACTGACCCCCCAATGTAAGGGACATTCTTCCCACTGACCCCCCAATATAAGGGACATTCTTCCCACTGACCCCCAATGTAAGGGACATTCTTCCCACTGACCCCCAATGTAAGGGACATTCTTCCCACTGACCACCAATGTAAGGGACATTCTTCCCACTGACCCCCAATGTAAGGGACATTCTTCCCACTGACCCCCAATGTAAGGGACATTCTTCCCACTGACCCCCAATGTAAGGGACATTCTTCCCACTCACCCCCAATGTAAGGGACATTCTTCCCACTGACCACCAATGTAAGGGACATTCTTCCCACTGACCACCAATGTAAGGGACATTCTTCCCAATGACCCCCCAATGTAAGGGACATTCTTCCCACTGACCCCCAATGTAAGGGACATTCTTCCCACTGACCCCCAATGTAAGGGACATTCTTCCCACTGACCTCCAATGTAAGGGACAATCTTCCCACTGACCCCCAATGTAAGGGACATTCTTCCCACTGACCCCCAATGTAAGGGACATTCTTCCCACTGACCCCCAATGTAAGGGACATTCTTCCCACTGACCCCCAATGTAAGGGACATTCTTCACACTGATCACCAATGTAAGGGACATTCTTCCCACTGACCCCCAATGTAAGGGACATTCTTCCCACTGACCCCCAATGTAAGGGACATTCTTCCCACTGACCCCCAATGTAAGGGACATTCTTCCCACTGACCACCAATGTAAGGGACATTCTTCTCACTGACCTCCAATGTAAGGGACATTCTTCCCACTGACCCCCCAATGTAAGGGACATTCTTCCCACTGACCCCCAATGTAAGGGACATTCTTCCCACTGACCCCCAATGTAAGGGACATTCTTCTCACTGACCCCCAATGTAAGGGACATTCTTTCCACTGACCCCCAATGTAAGGGACATTCTTCCCACTGACCCCCCAATGTAAGGGACATTATTCCCACTGACCCCCAATGTAAGGGACATTCTTCCCACTGACCCCCAATGTAAGGGACATTCTTCCCACTGACCCCCAATGTAAGGGACATTCTTCCCACTGACCCCCCAATGTAAGGGACATTCTTCCCACTGACCCCCAATGTAAGTGACATTCTTCCCACTGACCCCCAATGTAAGGGACATTCTTCCCACTGACCCCCAATGTAAGGGACATTCTTCCCACTGACCCCCCAATGTAAGGGACATTCTTCCCACTGACCCCCAACGTAAGGGACATTCTTCCCACTGACCCCCAACGTAAGGGACATTCTTCTCACTGATCCCCAATGTAAGGGACATTCTTCCCACTGACCCCCCAATGTAAGGGACATTCTTCCCACTGACCCCCAATGTAAGGGACATTCTTCTCACTGACCCCCAATGTAAGGGACATTCTTCCCACTGACCCCCAATATAAGGGACATTCTTCCCACTGACCCCCAATATAAGGGACATTCTTCCCACTGACCCCCAATGTAAGGGACATTCTTCCCACTGACCCCCAATGTAAGGGACATTCTTCCCACTGACCCCCAATGTAAGGGACATTCTTCACACTGATCACCAATGTAAGGGACATTCTTCCCACTGACCCCCAATGTAAGGGACATTCTTCCCACTGACCCCCAATGTAAGGGACATTCTTCCCACTGACCCCCAATGTAAGGGACATTCTTCCCACTGACCCCCAATGTAAGGGACATTCTTCCCACAGATCCCCAATGTAAGGGACATTCTTCCCACTGATCCCCAATGTAAGGGACATTCTTCCCACTGACCCCCAATGTAAGGGACATTCTTCCCACTGACCCCCAATGTAAGGGACATTCTTCCCACTGACCCCCAATGTAAGGGACATTCTTCTCACTGACCTCCAATGTAAGGGACATTCTTCCCACTGACCCCCAATGTAAGGGACATTCTTCCCACTGACCCCCAATGTAAGGGACATTCTTCCCACTGACCCCCAATGTAAGGGACATTCTTCCCACTGACCCCCAATGTAAGGGACATTCTTCTCACTGACCCCCAATGTAAGGGACATTCTTCCCACTGACCACCAATGTAAGGGACATTCTTCTCACTGACCTCCAATGTAAGGGACATTCTTCCCACTGACCACCAATGTAAGGGACATTCTTCCCACTGACCCCCAATGTAAGGGACATTCTTCCCACTGACCACCAATGTAAGGGACATTCTTCCCACTGACCACCAATGTAAGGGACATTCTTCCCACTGACCCCCAATGTAAGGGACATTCTTCTCACTGACCCCCAATGTAAGGGACATTCTTTCCACTGACCCCCAATGTAAGGGACATTCTTCCCACTGACCCCCCAATGTAAGGGACATTATTCCCACTGACCCCCAATGTAAGGGACATTCTTCCCACTGACCCCCAATGTAAGGGACATTCTTCCCACTGACCCCCCAATGTAAGGGACATTCTTCCCACTGACCCCCAATGTAAGGGACATTCTTCCCACTGACCCCCAATGTAAGGGACATTCTTCCCACTGACCCCCAATGTAAGGGACATTCTTCCCACTGACCCCCAATGTAAGGGACATTCTTCCCACTGACCCCCAACGTAAGGGACATTCTTCTCACTGATCCCCAACGTAAGGGACATTCTTCCCACTGACCCCCCAATGTAAGGGACATTCTTCCCACTGATCACCAATGTAAAAAGATTCTTCCCACTGACCCCCAATGTAAGGGACATTCTTCCCACTGACCCCCCAATGTAAGGGACATTCTTCCCACTGACCCCCAATGTAAGGGACATTCTTCCCGCTGACCCCCAATGTAAGGGACATTCTTCCCACTAACCCCCAATGTAAGGGACATTCTTCCCACTGAACCCCCAATGTAAGGGACATTCTTCCCACTGACCACCAATGTAAGGGACATTCTTCCCACTGACCCCCAATGTAAGGGACATTCTTCCCACTGACCCCCAATGTAAGGGACATTCTTCCCACTGAACCCCCAATGTAAGGGACATTCTTCCCACTGACCCCCAATGTAAGGGACATTCTTCCCACTGAACCCCCAATGTAAGGGACATTCTTCCCACTGACCCCCAATGTAAGGGACATTCTTCCCACTGACCCCCAATGTAAGGGACATTCTTCCCACCGACCCCCAATGTAAGGGACATTCTTCCCACTGACCCACAATGTAAGGGACATTCTTCCCACTGACCCCCAATGTAAGGGACATTCTTCTCACTGACCCCCAATGTAAGGGACATTCTTCCCACTGACCCCCAATGTAAGGGACATTCTTCCCACTGACCCCCAATGTAAGGGACATTCTTCCCATTGACCCCCAATGTAAGGGACATTCTTCCCACTGATCACCAATTTAAGGGACATTCTTCACACTGGCCCCCAATGTAAGGGACATTCTTCCCACTGACCCCCAATGTAAGGGACATTCTCCCTCTGACCACCAATGTAAGAGACATTCTCCCTCTGACCCCCAATGTAAGAGACATTCTTCCCACTGACCCCCAATGTAAGGGACATTCTTCCCACTGACCCCCAATGTAAGGGACATTCTTCCCACTGACCCCCAATGTAAGGGACATTCTTCCCACTGATCACCAATGTAAGGGACATTCTTCCCACTGACCCCCAATGTAAGGGACATTCTTCCCACTGACCCCCAATGTAAGGGACATTCTTCACACTGATCACCAATGTAAGGGACATTCTTACCACTGACCCCCAATGTAAGGGACATTCTTCCCACTGACCCCCAATGTAAGGGACATTCTTCTCACTGACCCCCAATGTAAGGGACATTCTTCCCACTGACCCCCAATGTAAGGGACATTCTTCCCACTGACCCCCAATGTAAGGGACAATCTTCCCACTGATCACCAATGTAAGGGACATTCTTCCCACTGACCACCAATGTAAGGGACATTCTTCCCACTGACCCCCAATGTAAGGGACATTCTCCCACTGACCCCCCAATGTAAGGGACATTCTTCCCACTGATCCCCAATGTAAGGGACATTCTTCCCACTGACCACCAATGTAAGGGACATTCTTCCCAGTGACCCCCAATGTAAGGGACATTCTTCCCACTGACCCCCAATGTAAGGGACATTCTTCCCACTGATCCCCAATGTAAGGGACATTCTTCCCACTGACCCCCCAATGTAAGGGACATTCTTCCCACTGACCCCCCAATGTAAGGGACATTCTTCCCACTGACCCCCAATGTAAGGGACATTCTTCCCACTGACCCCCAATGTAAGGGACATTCTTCCCACTGACCCCCAATGTAAGGGACATTCTTCCCACTGACCCCCAATGTAAGGGACAATCTTCCCACTGACCCCCAATGTAAGGGACATTCTTCCCACTGATCACCAATGTAAGGGACATTCTTCACACTGATCACCTATAAATTCGTTCAGTGGGGGTTCTCTGGGACTTGAAGGGTTCCTCTGGGGTAAGAAGTCGGGGAAGGAGCTCTAATAAGACAGCTCAGAGTCTGCTCACTTTCTGGCTGTCTCTCTGAGTGGGGGGGAGGGGAGCTCCAAGCCGTGTCTATCACGGAACCTACAGACGCCATATTGTCCATCTCTCCTCCTGCGATTACAATAGGTTCTGGTCTATCTACAGAATGCAGCTTCCGCCTGGACATCGTCTTCCTCATCGATGGCTCTGCCAGTGTTGGTCAGATCAACTTCGATAAGATGCTGGAATTTGTGTCTCATGTCATTTCCAGCTTCAATGAGACAGACACAGAGGTAAGAACCCAACACCACCGGGTGCTATCCTACAGACACAGAGGTAAGAACCCAACACCACCCGGGTGCTACCCTACAGACACAGAGGTAAGAACCCAACACCACCCGGGTGCTATCCTACAGACACAGAGGGGAGGAACCCAACACCACCCGGGTGCTATCCTACAGACACAGAGGTAAGAACCCAACACCACCCGGGTGCTATCCTACAGACACAGAGGTAAGAACCCAACACCACCCGGGTGCTATCCTACAGACACAGAGGTAAGAACCCAACACCACCCGGGTGCTATCCTTCAGACACAGAGGTAAGAACCCAACACCACCCGGGTGCTATCCTTCAGACACAGAGGTAAGAACCCAACACCACCCGGGTGCTATCCTTCAGACACAGAGGTAAGAACTCAACACCACCCGGGTGCTATCCTACAGACACAGAGGGGAGGAACCCAACACCACCCGGGTGCTATCCTAGAGACACAGAGGGGAGGAACCCAACACCACCCGGGTGCTATCCTTCAGACACAGAGGTAAGAACCCAACACCACCCGGGTGCTATCCTTCAGACACAGAGGTAAGAACCCAACACCACCCGGGTGCTATCCTACAGACACAGAGGTAAGAACCCAACACCACCCGGGTGCTATCCTACAGACACAGAGGGGAGGAACCCAACACCACCGGGTGCTATCCTACAGACACAGAGGTAAGAACCCAACACCACCCAGGTGCTACCCTACAGACACAGAGGTAAGAACCCAACACCACCGGGTGCTATCCTACAGACACAGAGGTAAGAACCCAACACCACCCGGGTGCTATCCTACAGACACAGAGGTAAGAACCCAACACCACCCGGGTGCTATCCTACAGACACAGAGGGGAGGAACCCAACACCACCCGGGTGCTATCCTACAGACACAGAGGGGAGGAACCCAACACCACCCGGGTGCTATCCTTCAGACACAGAGGTAAGAACCCAACACCACCCGGGTGCTATCCTACAGACACAGAGGTAAGAACCCAACACCACCCGGGTGCTATCCTACAGACACAGAGGGGTGGAACCCAACACCACCGGGTGCTATCCTACAGACACAGAGGTAAGAACCCAACACCACCGGGTGCTATCCTACAGACACAGAGGTAAGAACCCAACACCACCCGGGTGCTATCCCACAGACACAGAGGTAAGAACCCAACACCACCCGGGTGCTATCCTTCAGACACAGAGGTAAGAACCCAACACCACCCGGGTGCTATCCTACAGACACAGAGGTAAGAACCCAACACCACCCGGGTGCTATCCTTCAGACACAGAGGTAAGAACCCAACACCACCCGGGTGCTATCCTACAGACACAGAGGTAAGAACCCAACACCACCGGGTGTTATTCTACAGACACAGAGGTAAGAACCCAACACCACCCGGGTGCTATCCTACAGACACAGAGGGGAGGAACCCAACACCACCCGGGTGCTATCCTACAGACACAGAGTTAAGAACCCAACACCACCCGGGTGCTATTCTACAGACACAGAGGTAAGAACCCAACATCAGCCGGGTGCTATCCTTCAAACACAGAGGTAAGAACCCAACACCACCCGGGTGCTATCCTACAGACACAGAGGGGAGGAACCCAACACCACCGGGTGTTATTCTACAGACACAGAGGTAAGAACCCAACACCACCCAGGTGCTATCCTACAGACACAGAGGGATAGGATCCAACACCACCCAGGTGCTATCCTACAGACACTGAGGTTAGAACCCAACACCACTGGGTGCTATCCTACAGACACAGAGGGATAAGATCCAACACCACCCGGGTGCTATCCTACAGACACAGAGGCAAGAACCCAACACCACCGGGTGTTATTCTACAGACACAGAGGTAAGAACCCAATACCACCCGGGTGCTATCCTACAGACACAGAGGTAAGAACCCAACACCACCCAGGTGCTATCCTACAGACACAGAGGTAAGAACCCAACACCACCGGGTGTTATTCTACAGACACAGAGGTAAGAACCCAACACCACCCGGGTGCTATCCTACAGTCACAGAGGTAAGAACCCAACACCACCCGGGTGCTATCCTACAGTCACAGAGGTAAGAACCCAACACCACCCAGGTGCTATCCTACAGACACAGAGGGATAGGATCCAACACCACCCGGGTGCTATCCTACAGACACAGAGGGATAGGATCCAACACCACCCAGGTGCTATCCTTCAGACACAGAGGGGAGGAACCCAACACCACCCGGGTGCTATCCTACAGGGATCTGCACAGTTTATCCAGCCAAGAGGAGAGAGAGGCTTCCCACCATCTAGAGACTTGGAGATTTTTGTTATGGTCCAGGCTTAGGTATTTATATTTGGATGGATGGTCCTCTTTATGTTGTGCTCCTCAGTATGGAGTTGCCAGCTTGCCCACTAGGGTTCTGGTTGGACTATGGTGGGTAGTGAAGAAGATCTTAATGCCTTGTGTGGCCTTATGTGAGCAACATACCCAATGCATTGGCCCTGGTCACTTGGTCCATCTTCGGAAAGATACAGAATAGCCATTTGTATGGGTGGATAGATGAACGATCAGGCAGGCGGGTGAGCAATCAAATTGATGGATGGATAGATAGATGGGTGAATGGATGGACAGATAGATAGGTGAATGGATGGACAGATAGATAGGTGAATGGATGGACAGATAGATAGGTGGATGGATGGACAGATAGATAGGTGAATGGATGGATAGATAGATGGGTGAATGGATGGACAGATAGATAGGTGAATGGATGGATGGACAGATAGATGGTGCAGATGGATGGGTGGACACCAGGTTCTTCCAGCTCCTCTTGGTCCTGGGGAAGTTGCATCTTCTGCTCATTAATTGTCTTCTCTCTCCCACCAGTTCGCTCTCATCCAGTACGGCATGGATTTCCAAACACATTTCAACTTCAGACGATTTTCTAACAATTTGGATTTTAGTCTCTTGAAAAGCATCTCGTATCAGAGAGGAACATTGACCAAAACTGCAAGAGGGATCCGCAAAGCCATGTAAGTGCCGGGCACATTGAATTTGTGGACAGCGGAGGAATAATGAATTTAGCTTCAACCTGCTGCTGATCTCCTGCCTCCTATTAGCATCCACTTCCTGCCCTCCTGCAATCTAGTGATGGCGGCACGGCATTTCTCAGGGCAGGTTTCCTGATGGTGACAACAGTGGACCATGCCTAATATCCAAGTACCACCCAACACGCACACTCCGCTCCTCACAAGACCTCCTTCTCTCTAGTTCCCTGGTCTCCTCCTCCCATGCCCACCTCCAAGACTTCTCCAGGGTGTCACCCATCCTCTGGAACTCCCTGCCCCAACCCATCAGATTATCACCTACTCTCCTCTCCTTTAGGCGCACCCTGAAAACCCATCTCTTCAGGGAAGCCTACCCCACCCCCTGCTAACTTGACCAACCTCCTCCACTCTTCCTACCACTCCATCCCCCACAGCTATCTCCTCCTGTACCACCATCCCCCCCTCCTAGATTGTAAGCTCCAAGGAGCAGGGCCCTCGATCCCCTCATGTTTTGCATTGTATTGGTATTGTTCTGTCACATGTTCTGTCCCCCTTTGTAATGTACAGCGCTGAGCGAACTATTGGCGCTTTATAAATACTGTATAATAATAATAATGCCTGAGTGATGTGTGATGAAACATCCAGGTGACAACACAGGAGAACATTTGGGAGACAGAGACAAAGTGTTGTCTTACCAAAGTAAGAGGTACCAAAACAAGGACCTTCGAGGCAGGACCACCAGGGATGACTTTAATGGCATCTATAATTGTCACAAATGACTTTGTATCCACATTTTTAGTGATGTATGAGATTTTAGTGATGATTTTACATCTACTTTGACCCAAGAATGGAAATGTAACATCTTGTAGTTTCCCAGTCCTCAGAAGAGGTGGTTGCATCGGTTGTTTGTTTTTCCTTTTTGGTGATCCTGCCAGTAACGCACTTCCTGTCCTAGGGTGACAACGCTCACTAGCAGTTCTATGTCTATTGAGCAGTGTTGTCACCTTAGGCTGCTCTACCGATTTGGAATACAAACACATCCTACTCTCCTCATCTCTGTTGCAGGAGAAGAACGCTTGCAAAGCCGATAACATTTGCAATCAAGATTCAGTTTAGTGCACAGGAAGTTACAAGGACACTGCATTTCTGGCAGGATCAATGGGGATTTTTCTGTACTTGCAAAACATGTTGCTGGAGAACCTCAGAAAACCAGTGGGAGGACCTCAGAGAAGCTTGTTGTGTCTTGCTGGATGACCATGCATGTCATAGTTGTGCAAATTTTGGAATTCAGAAGGTTCTCACAGTCTGTTTTCTTCTAGAGAGGAGCTGTTCGTCCCTCAGCAAAGGTCCCGGAATAACTCCCAGCAGGTTCTCATCGTCATCACAGATGGAGAGTCCTCTGACAAAAAAGATTTAGACAAATCCATTTCCAAAGCCAACAGTCTCGGTATTAAAAGAATTTCCATTGGGGTAACTATCCATCCTGATATTTCTGGATGTAGATGTCTCTGGCACTGTATTGACATAAATACGCTACTCATTCCCCATCATACCTGTTAGCTCCAATATCTAGGATGATGGAAGGAAAGACCCTCTCATGGTGGAGGAGGGATGTGTTCTAGGTGTTCCTTGAAGTGTAGATGTTGGATGATGCCTTCATCTAGCTCCAATGAGTTGCGTCCTGGAGTCAGTGTCACCCATCCTCTCCCACACGCTATTATATTTCCTAATAGTTGTATGTGGATTCATCTGCAGGTGGGTGAGCACTTCAGTGCTGGCGAGCCATACGAGGAGCTGAAGAAGATTTCTTCATCACCAGATTTCGTCTTTCCAGTCTCCAACTTTGCAACCCTGAGTCAGATACAGTCATCTCTGCAGAACACCATCTTCTCCATCGAAGGTGCCACAGCCCTATGTGTCCTTCCATGTCCCACTCTATGCTGTTATTCTATCACCCCGTCCTCATCCTACTATCACACTAACACCTCACCTCACCTCCTCACCTGTGTCTCACCTCACCTCCTCACCTTTATCTCAACTTACCTCCTCCTCACCTGCATCCTCCTCATCTGTGCTTCAACTCCTCCTCACCTTTATCTCAGCTTACCTCCTCCTCACCCCTCCTTCCTTGTATCTCACCTCCTCCTCACCTGTGTCTCACCTCACCTGTGTCTCACCTCACCTCCTCCTCACCTTTATCTCAACTTACCTCCTCCTCACCTCACCTCATCCTCACCTGTGCTTCACCTCCTCCTCACTTGTGTCTCACCTCACCTCCTCATTGCCTTAATCTTAACTTACCTCCTCCTCACCCCCTCCTTCCATGTATCTCACCTCACCTCCTCCTCACCTGTGCTTCATCTCCTCACCTGTGTATCACCTCCTCCTCACCTGTGGTTCACCTCCTTCTTACCTTTATCTCAACTTACCCCCTTCTCACTTGTATCTCACATCACCTCCTCCTCACCTTTCTCTAAACTTACCTCCTCCTCACCCCTCCTTCCATGTATCTCACCTCCTCCTCACCTGTGTCTCACCTCACCTGTGTCTCACCTCACCTCCTCCTCTCCTTTATCTCAATTTACCTCCTCCTCACCTGTATCTCACCTTATCCTCACCTGTGCTTCACCTCCTCCTTACTTGTGTCTCACCTCACCTCCTCCTCGCCTTTATCTTAACTTACCTCCTCCTCACCCCCTCCTTTAATGTATCTCACCTCGCCTCCTGCTCACCTGTGCTGCATATGCTCACCTGTGTATCATCTCCTCCTCAACTGTGGTTCACCTCCTCCTTACCTTTATTTCAACTTACCCCCTCCTCACTTGTATCTCACATCACCTCCTCCTCACCTTTATCTAAACTTACCTCCTCCTCACCCCCTCCTTCCATGTGTCTCACCTCACCTCCTCCTCACCTGTGCTTCATCTCCTCACCTGTGTATCACCTCCTCCTCACCTGTGGTTCACCTCCTTCTTACTTTTATCTCAACTTACCCCCTCCTCACTTGTATCTCACATCACCTCCTCCTCACCTTCATCTCAACTTACCTCCTCCTTATCTGTATCCTCCTCACCTGTGCTTCATCTCCTTGTCACCTGTGTCTCACCTCAGCTCCTCCACATGCTTCACTTCCTCCTTACCTTTATCTTAACTTACCTCACCCCCTCCTTCCATGTATCTCACTTCACTTCCTCCTCACCTGTGCTTCATCTCCTCACCTGTGTATCACCTTCTTCTCATCTGTGTCTCACCTCACCTCCCCCTCACCTTTATCTCAACTTACCTCCTCCTGACCTGTATCTCATCTCACCTCCTCACCTTTATATCAAATTACCTCCTCCTCACCCCCTGCTTCCATGTATCTCACCTCCTCCTCACCTGTGCTTCACCTCCTCCTCACCGTTATCTCACCTCACTTCCTCCTTACCTGTGTCTCACCTCGTCCTCACCTGTGCATCACCTCCTCCTTACCTATGTCTCACCTCACCTCCTCCTCACCTTTATCTCAACTTACCCCCTCCTCATCCCCTCCTTCCCTGTGTCTCACCTCACCTGTGCATCACCTCCTCCTTACCTATGTCTGACCTCACCTCCTCCTCACCTGTGTCTTACCTCACCTCCTCCTCACCTTTATCTCAACTTACCCCCTCCTCATCCCCTCCTTCCCTGTGTCTCACCTCACCTGTGCTTCACCTCCTCCTCACCTGTGTCTCACCTCACCTCCTCCTCACCTGTGTCTCACCTCACCTCCTCCTCACCTGTGTCTCACCTCACCTCCTCCTCACCTGTGTCTCACCTCACCTCCTCCTCACCTGTGTCTTACCTCACCTCCTCCTCACCTGTGTCTCACCTCACCTCCTCCTCACCTGTGTCTTACCTCACCTCCTCCTCACCTGTGTCTCACCTCACCTCCTCCTCACCTTTATTACAACTTACCTCCCCCTCACCCCCTCTCCTGTATCTCACCTCCACACCCCTCCTATCTTCTCCTCACCTACATCTCATCTTCAATGATTTCTCTCAACTTCCCTCCTGTATCACATATCAATCACCATCATGTCCGCTCCTCTCTACCTGTGTTTCCTCTCATCCCCTACTCACTTTTATTTCCCCTCCCCTTTATCCCACCCTACCCCCCTCACCTGCGTCTCTGACAACCTCTTGGCTCCCCGCCACTTCTGTACCTCCCACAATCCTTGAATGAGACAAGGCTGGCCCCGCCTACTAGTGGAAGTGACAACGTTTCTGCTTCTCTCCTCCGCAGGAACACTGTCCAACAATGCAACTTCTATCCAGAGAGAATTTTCTCAGGAAGGATTCAGCGTAGATCTAACTCCGGTAAATTCAGGAGGATGATGCATGGAGGATGATGCATGGAGGGTGATGCATGGAGGATGATGCATGGAGTGTGATGCAAGGAGGATGATACAAGGAGGATGATGCATGGAGGATGATGCATGGAGGGTGATGCATGGAGTGTGATACAAGGAGGAGGATGCATGGAGGATGATGCATGGAGGATGATGCATGGAGGGTGATGCATGGAGGGTGATGCAAGGAGGAGGATGCAAGGAGGGTGATGCATGGAGGGTGATGCATGGAGGAGGATGCATGGAGGGTGATGCAAGGAGGATGATGCAAGGAGGAGGATGCATGGAGAATGATACATGGAGGGTGATACAAAGAGGATGATGCATGGAGGATGATACAAAGAGAATGATACATGGAGGATGATACAAGGAGGATGATGCATGGAGGATGATACAAGGAGGATGATGCATGGAGGATGATACAAGGAGGATGATGCATGGAGGATGATACAAGGAGGATGATGCATGGAGGATGATACAAGGAGGATGATGCATGGAGGATGATACAAGGAGGAGGATGCATGGAGGATGATGCATGGAGGATGATACAAGGAGGATGATGCATGGAGGATGATACAAGGAGGATGATGCATGGAGGATGATACAAGGAGGATGATGCATGGAGGATGATACAAGGAGGATGTTGCATGAAGCATGATACAAGGAGGATGATGCATGGAGCATGATACAAGGAGGAAGATGCATGGAGGATGATACAAGGAGGATGATGCATGGAGGATGATACAAGGAGGATGATGCATGGAGCATGATACAAGGAGGAGGATGCATGGAGGATGATACAAAGAGGATGATGCATGGAGGATGATACAAGGAGGATGATGCATGGAGGATGATACAAGGAGGATGATGCATGGAGGATGATACAAGGAGGAGGATGCATGGAGGATGATACAAGGAGGAGGATGCATGGAGCATGATACAAGGAGGAGGATGCATGGAGGATGATACAAGGAGGATGATACAAGGAGGAAGATGCATGGAGGATGATGCATGGAGGATGATACAAGGAGGATGATACAAGGAGGAGGATGCATGGAGGATGATGCATGGAGGATGATACAAGGAGGGTGATGCATGGAGGAGGATGCATGGAGGGTGATACAAAGAGGATGATGCAAGGAGGATGATGCATGGAGGATGATACAAAGAGAATGATACATGGAGGATGATGCATGAAGGATGATACAAGGAGGATGATGCATGGAGGATGATACAAGGAGGATGATGCATGGAGGATGATACAAGGAGGATGATGCATGGAGCATGATACAAGGAGGAGGATGCATGGAGGATGATACAAAGAGGATGATGCATGGAGGATGATACAAGGAGGATGATGCATGGAGGATGATACAAGGAGGAGGATGCATGGAGGGTGATACAAGGAGGAGGATGCATGGAGCATGATACAAGGAGGATGATGCATGGAGGATGATACAAGGAGGATGATACAAGGAGGAAGATGCATGGAGGATGATGCATGGAGGATGATACAAGGAGGATGATACAAGGAGGAGGATGCATGGAGGATGATACAAGGAGGATGATGCATGGAGGATGATACAAGGAGGATGATGCATGGAGGATGATACAAGGAGGATGATGCATGGAGGATGATACAAGGAGGATGATGCATGGAGGATGATACAAGGAGGATGATGCATGGAGGATGATACAAGGAGGAGGATGCATGGAGGATGATACAAGGAGGAAGACGCATGGAGGATGATACAAGGAGGATGATGCATGGAGGATGATGCATGGAGGATGATACAAGGAGGATGATGCATGGAGGATGATACAAGGAGGAAGACGCATGGAGGATGATACAAGGAGGATGATGCATGAAGGATGATGCATGGAGGATGATACAAGGAGGATGATGCATGGAGCATGATACAAGGAGGAAGACGCATGGAGGATGATACAAGGAGGATGATGCATGGAGGATGATGCATGGAGGATGATACAAGGAGGATGATGCATGGAGGATGATACAAGGAGGAAGACGCATGGAGGATGATACAAGGAGGATGATGCATGGAGGATGATGCATGGAGGATGATACAAGGAGGATGATGCATGGAGGATGATACAAGGAGGAAGACGCATGGAGGATGATACAAGGAGGATGATGCATGGAGGATGATACAAGGAGGATGATACAAGGAGGAAGATGCATGGAGGATGATGCATGGAGGATGATACAAGGAGGATGATACAAGGAGGATGATGCATGGAGGATGATGCATGGAGCATGATACAAGGAGGATGATGCATGGAGGATGATACAAGGAGGATGATACATGGAGGATGATACAAGGAGGATGATGCATGGAGGATGATACAAGGAGGATGATGCATGGAGGATGATACAAGGAGGATGATGCATGGAGGATGATACAAGGAGGATGATGCATGGAGGATGATACAAGGAGGAGGATGCATGGAGGATGATACAAGGAGGAAGACGCATGGAGGATGATACAAGGAGGATGATGCATGGAGGATGATACAAGGAGGATGATGCATGGAGGATGATGCATGGAGGATGATACAAGGAGGATAATGCATGGAGGATGATGCATGGAGGATGATGCATGGAGGATGATACAAGGAGGATGATACATGGAGGATGATACAAGGAGGATGATGCATGGAGGATGATACAAGGAGGATGATACAAGGAGGATGATGCATGGAGAATGATGCATGGAGGATGATGCATGGAGGATGATACAAGGAGGATGATGCATGGAGCATGATACAAGGAGGAAGACGCATGGAGGATGATACAAGGAGGATGATGCATGGAGGATGATGCATGGAGGATGATACAAGGAGGAGGATGCATGGAGGATGATACAAGGAGGAAGACGCATGGAGGATGATACAAGGAGGATGATGCATGGAGGATGATACAAGGAGGATGATGCATGGAGGATGATGCATGGAGGATGATACAAGGAGGATGATGCATGGAGGATGATGCATGGAGGATGATGCATGGAGGATGATACAAGGAGGATGATACATGGAGGATGATACAAGGAGGATGATGCATGGAGGATGATACAAGGAGGATGATACAAGGAGGATGATGCATGGAGGATGATGCATGGAGGATGATGCATGGAGGATGATACAAGGAGGATGATGCATGGAGCATGATACAAGGAGGAAGACGCATGGAGGATGATACAAGGAGGATGATGCATGGAGGATGATGCATGGAGGATGATACAAGGAGGAGGATGCATGGAGGATGATACAAGGAGGAAGACGCATGGAGGATGATACAAGGAGGATGATGCATGGAGGATGATACAAGGAGGATGATGCATGGAGGATGATGCATGGAGGATGATACAAGGAGGATGATGCATGGAGGATGATGCATGGAGGATGATGCATGGAGGATGATACAAGGAGGATGATGCAAGGGATTAATAGCCGTTTTACTGACATGAATCATTTGATATCTCTGGGCTACGTTCTGTCACTCCACATTGGATGAGAAAGGAACGTACTCCTAAGTATTGTTCAGCCAGGCTCCCAGTAAACGTCATCGCAGTCCCTGTTTGGATGGAACGTCAGACGTGGGTCCCGGGTCCCGGGTCCCTGAATATTACTTGTATGGCAGGACCTTGCTTGTCTATTAATATTTTCATTCTCAGAGATAGATGAGATGTTTGAGCCCCTCAGAGATATTTCCCGGTGAACCCAATGACCTAATTCATAATTGTCTCTCCTCCTTGGTAGAGTATTTCACACATTCCATCATCTGCAAGCTATCGTTCCATTAATTGTTTTTTTTCCCTGTCTAGGATGGAGCAATCCTTGGGGCAGTTGGGGCATTTGGCTGGTCTGGTGGGGCATATGTCTTTAAAGATGGTCATCAAAATGGCACCTGGATAAATGCCACAAAGGACCAGACAGACATGGTGGACTCCTACCTAGGCAAGCTTTTATCTTCCTGTAATGCCCTGGTCATGTTGTCATTTGATATGTGTAGTGACTTCTAGTTTGGCCAGAGAGAATTTTTGTGAATCAGAGGCTGGGCAGCTGCCTGGGATGAGTCAGCCTGGGAGTGAGGCAGTGAGGTTACCTCAGGACAGGCTGGGAGGCTCTTCTACAGGTCAGGGCTTTTGGAGTCCTCTCATCCTAATAAAAACTTGTGGAGGGCAGAGGAGGAGAGGAGGCCCAGATTTGCATGTTTGAGGGAACTTGGACAATCCACCAGGCAGAGCAACCCTTAACCCTGGCTAAGAGCAACCCTTAAATGTGGCAGAGTCTATGCAGCAGGGGGGTTTGTTGTGTTCGGGTGGAAGACGGACTGAGAGAAGGCGCTGGAGTGTGGAACCTGGGAGGGGGGCCTACCTACAGGCTGGTGCTAGATGGAAGAATCTCTATGGTACCACCTGCTCCTAGGGAGGACATCCTGTCAACATGGAAGGAGCTAGCCCAGTGTAAGGCCTGAAAGCGACTGCAACTCAACAAGCTAACAGAACAGGACAGTGTGAGTACTTCTACAACCCCTGGGCCAGATAAAGGGAGAGGTTGGTCAGCTGCAGGACACAACTAGTTCTCATCTAGGACTACCTTATTGCAGATCTTAGAATCCTTTGTCCAGGGATACCATCAGGACAGCCGGGTGAAAAAGGGGGATTCATCTGGGGTCTGAGGAGGTACACCAAAGGGAACATCAGTGCTCCCTAAAGAGACAGTTGCTGCTTTTTTTTTTTGGTCCACATTTTTGTACAGTTTCTTTGGCATCCACCATACCCCTAGACCCCATTCAAGTTGTTAACCCCTAAAAAAAGCAGCAAAAACAAGCTCAAGGACTGTTTTACTGCCCCAGATAAAAAGTGTGGAAAATGTGTGTTTCCTGGCTGTGCAGAGCTTAGGGGAACCCAGTTAAAACTCAGTGGCTCCTGCGGGGGCAGCGCTACATATGGTAGTAAAGCAACGTAAGAGGCCATCGGGAAATAAAAATGTCTGGAAGAGAATGTTACTATTGGCTGCCCCAGAAGGGAATTGACTCGGCTTTCAGTAAAGACATATTTTTATTCATATAATTGGGCTCAATAAGTCCGTTAATAAGTCAATTAATAGTATTATGAAAGCTCTTAGGATGCTGGCTTTGTGCTCTTAATTTCAATAAATTCTCCAATAAATGCAAACATCTCCATGAACCATCTTCTTATCCTGTGTCCTTCAACTTCAGTGTCCTGCAAGGTCCAGCATCTTCCCCCAGAAGACGTAAAACCCATTATCCTTGGCTGTTGTGGACATTTTCCCTCACAGTGTCTATGATGATGGACACTATAGGTGGGGAGTAGAGTAGAAGGGTGCTACTGTGCCTGCAATAATACAGCCTGATATAGGCAGTGCACACGTAGTCAATCCACACCTGCCTTCAGGACAACTCTGGAGAAGCCATTGCAGTCCTACACAAGCTCCAGTAAAGCCTTTTTGGGCTGTGAGGCCTCCTAGTGTTTTTGGAGGAGGGTGACAAGTTATTGTAGTTGTGTCACTGGATTCGTCAAAGCTGATAGGGCATCCTCTTACTCTAAAGAAATTCTTTATATACTGATGGTAAAACAGTCTGTTCTCCATACAAAGGTTACGGCATAATATCCATAAGCACAGAGCATTTCACAACCCCAAATAATATTGTAGCGCTCACCCCCTTGGGTCCCTCTAAGCTCTGCATGGCCAGGCAACATGCATTTTCCACATCTTCACACACAGAGTCTGTAAAACAGTGGTTGGGCTTGTTTTTGTTGTTTTTATTAGGGGGTTAATAGCTTGGATGGGGTCTAGGGGTATATGGGGTGCCCAAGGAACTTTAAAACTCGAGGACAAATTCTTAGCAAACACTGCACACTGTACAAAAATGTGGACCAAAAAGTAGCAACTGTCTCTTTAGGGAGCACTGATGTCCCCTTTGGTGTACCTTCTCAGACCCCAGGTGAATCCTTCCTCTTTTACCCTGCTGTCCTGAGGGTATCTCTGGGAAAGGGATTTCAAGATGTAACAATGAAGTAGTCCCGGATGAGAATTAGTTGGGTCTTGCACCTGACCGCCCTCTCCCTTTATCTGGCCAGGGGGTATAGGAGTACTCCCACTGTCCTTGCCTGTTAGCCTGTTGGATTGCAGCAGCTTTCAGGCCTTACACTAGGCTGGCTCCTTCCCTGCTGACAGGATGTCCTCCCTAGGAGACTTGTGGCACAGTGGAGATCCCTCCATCCAGCACCAGCCTGTAGGTAGGCTCCCCTCCCTGGGGCTCCCTCCCAGGTTCCAAACTCCAGCATCTTCTCTCAGTCCATCTTCCACCCGACTCCCCTGCTGCGCAGGCTCTGCCACATTTGAGGGTTGCTCTTATCCACCATTCCTGACCTCCTGCTTGGAGACAAGTTCACTTAAACATGCTAATCTGGACCTCCTCTCCTACTCCACCCTTCTTCCAGAAAGTTACAGCAGTTTCTGGAAGGGTGGGAGGGCTCCAGAAGCCCTGACCTGTAGAGCTTCTCAGTCTATCATGAGGTGATATCTCTACTCACGCCCAGGCTGACTCATATCAAGCTTCTAGCAAGCCTCTGACTCTAGCTAAACTAAACAAACCAATATCTTTCTAATCTATTTTGGATTGATTCTTTGCAGGTTACTCAGTGCTACAACTGGAAGAGGACCTGATTGCCACTGGAGCCCCAAGATACAGATACACCGGCAAAGTCCTAATCTACAAACGTGATCCAAAAACCTCCGAGTGGAAGCAACAAGCTGCACTCTATGGAGAAATGGTAAGTAGGATGGGAAGGCAAGACGTGGGGGTGGAGCTAGAAATAAAGTCATATGTTTTATCACCTTCGAACCTCCAGTGTAGATTTGGCAAAGGCCTAATCTACAAACATAACCCAAAAACCTTCAAGAGGAAGCAGAAGGCTGCAGTTTTTGGAAAGATGGTAAATAGGATGGGGAGGCAAGATATGAAGGCGGAACAGGGGCGGACTGACAACTCATGGGGCCCCCGGGCAATAGGGGATCATGGGGCCCCTGTGTCCTTGCCCAAACTAAAAAAAGCCTATGAAAAAGGTACCAGGGGCATCTCATGGGGCCCCCTACTGACCCCGGGCCCTCGGACAGTGCCCGAGTTTCCAAATGGTCAGTCCGCCCCTGAGGCGGAACTAAGAGTAAGCTGTCGAAACTTCACTCTGCTGCTTAACTAGCCTCTGGTGCCTCTCTGCAGGATGAACACACAGAATGATGTCCATGGGTTGATAGATGGACCAATGGATGGGTGGATGTGACCTAGGACAAGTCTCTGTGGCTCACAAGGGGGTTCAGTGATGCCTCTGGAAAAGCCCTTAGATAGGGCTCAGGAATTCATAAGAAAGAGTGGTTCTGAGCCTCAGAGAAAAGTCAGTAATAAACAAAATACTCTCCAGAAAGGTCGTGAGGAGGTTCCAGTAGGCAACAATAAAGCATAGGAGCTTGTGAAGGAAACAGTTTTAGTAGGAGTCAAGTGGACATCCTATGATGCTGACGGAAGGCAAGCCTGGTAAGTGTATGATTTGAGGAGCAGGTGGAGGATGCAGTATCACCTGAGCACTTGTCTATGCTAAGGGCACCAACCACATGCTTAGTAGAGGAACAAGGTAACGATGATGACTTGACTTGCATCAGATGATTGGATGAATATTAGGATGGAGGAGAAGATGGGTGGATGTGTGGATTATTGAATGGATGGGGTAGTGATGGATGGACAGACAGAAGGACAGACAGGCAAGAAACAAAGCCAAAAGTGTATCTAAAGCTAAAATTATTTTTGTAATTTTGGGTTGGGAAGGCTTAGAACACTGTTCCTTGCTGTCTGCGTCCCAGAAATTCTCCGCACTGTCCCAGAGACAGATATCACCGTTTGAGGACATCTTTAAAATTGTTTGTCGTCCTAATGCAGGTTAGTTGGGTTGTGTAGATAAAGGTTTATTTAACGTTTAACGATGGTGGAAAGTGATGTCCACGTGCCGCTTGTTTAGTCCAGGTTAATAACGAACTTATAATTCCATTAGTCTCACGTTTTTCCTTGCAGATTGGCTCGTACTTTGGGTCAGTGCTGAGTGTGGCCCGCATGAACCTCTCAAATATTCTTCTGTTGGTTGGAGCCCCAACATATTACTCTGCAGAAGGCCCAGGTGGGCGGGTGTACCTCTGTCCCCTCCCCACTCAGGTGAGGATGGCCCAAGGTGCGTTTGCTAGCTGTCCCTGCGCTATCAGGATATTCTGAACAGTCACCATATAGTAGCAAGCAGTGAAATGATGTATTGTCATTAGAATTTTCTGTTGTGTTGACTGAGTTGCCATTGATTTTAGATTGCAAAATACTACCTCGAGATGTGTTTGGTTTCCAGGAAGTGAACTCTGGGGACACTCCCATTACCATCATGTGTCCTGAGACCCTGCAGGGCGACACCGGCCAGCCTGAGGGCCATTTTGGTTCTGCCATCTCAGTTCTGCCAGATCTGTCTGGGGATCAGCTACCGGACCTGGCTGTTGGTGCCCCATGTGAAGACAACTATCAAGGGGCTGTCTACATCTTCCTGGGACAACCAGGGGGCTTCAGACCATCATATATACAGGTAAGATCTGTTGTCTAGACATTAAACTGCCCCAATCACAACAAGAATTTTGCCTCTTTATGACAAATAACTAGTGTCAGGAACACGTCACCAGATAATATGCGCACATTTTGGCACGTGGCCAAAGAGTCGTGCTTTAGATATTTTCAACATTGCTGGTAGAAGGCCTTTTTAAGGACCAGAGCTGAATCAAGGATTTGCTAGATGGTCTTCAGCCTGAGTGACCTGAGTGATCTTAGTAAACTAATCCTGTTATTTGCCAACCTGTTGCTAACCTGACTTGCCTTTGACATCCTTTTGTTCTGATTACCCATCACTGGTCTAGCTTGCTTTGAACCTTCTTCTGCTCTGCCTACCTGTAGATGACCTGGCTAGTTCCTGACCACATCTCGTTCCTGTCTGCTTTCCTTTCCAGTGTGACCATGGTCTGTTTCATGACCTCAGCGCTGCCTGAGTGTACCTCAATCATGAAGTTTTCCAGAGTCTACCACAGACGTGTTTAATTTTTTGTTGGACATTCAGCACTCATGCCACTCTGTGCCTTCTCATACCATGAAACATAGATATCAAACTGTCCCATCCCAAAAAGAACCTTACATCTCTATGACAAATATTTGGATACCAAACTGGCCATCACAAGAAGAACCTTACATTTCTATGACAAATATGTAGCACCCTCCTAGATTGTTAGGGATTTAGATACATTTAGTTCATTTTGGCTCCTCTGTAGTAAGTGGAGCAATTGTTGATTGCTTGTGGCTGTTTTGGATCTCACAGGTTTGATTGATCTCCCCTGCTTTCAAGAGACTTCTGGAAACATAGTAGGTTGGGCAAGGCAAACAAGCAACCTGAATATTTATTGCACTTCAGCAATCCCTGGGAAGGTGTACCCAGTAGGTGGCTGACAGGGCATATAAATAGTCTGAGCTTAAGAACAGCAGGGTCTTCTTCCTGTCGGAGGCATTCCACCTGTCTGGGTGCCCTGCAGCAGTTCTACTTATTGAAAATGATGTTTATCAAGTCCCAGCTGTGGCATAGCTTGGAAGTCCAACTTCTAAGAATCCTTTTCTGGAGTTATACAAAGGATTTCACCTAAGGACCTGGTCTGGAGAGCTCACCAAAGAGTGCCCGGAGGAAGTTGACAAGGGTGTTGCTGTCCTGTGGCATTGTGAGCATTAACCTTTCCATCAGTGAAGAGTGTCCAATAGATACTTGAAGGAGACATCTGGTGATCCTGTGACATTGTGATTTCTGACCGCAGTTTAGGGTCCTAATGACTGTGTGCTGTTTTGCTTTGGGTGGAAGTGCCAGAGGTAGCTCTAAGGGCTCATTTACACTTGCTTTGAATTCAGCACACATTAAAGCACTTACCGCCTCACCATACTTTTTTTAATGTGTTTTTAATGCTTCAGTGATGCTTTGGTGATGCTTCAATGATGCTTTTTTGAAGCTTAAATGAAGCTTGGAAGATGCCCTGTGTGTTGATTTTCTATTTGTTTGAAAAGGGCCCAGTAGAACCCCATCTCAGTAGTACTCCGACTCAGGAGATCCCCAACTCATTAGTACCCCTGTTCAGCAGAGCCCCAGCTTATTAGTACCCAAGTTCAGCAGTTCCCCTGCATAGTAGTACTTCCATCTCTGCTGATCCCCCAATCAGTAGCATCCCCAGCTTTACTGATCCCCCGCTCAGTAGTATCCCCTAGCTCTGCTGATCCCCCACTCAGTAGTAACTCCTGGCTCTGCTGATCCCCCAATCAGTAGCATCCCCAGCTTTACTGATCCCCCAATCAGTAGCATCCCCAACTTTACTGATCCCCCGCTCAGTAGCACCCCCAGCTCTGCTGATCCCCCACTCAGTAGCACCCCCAGCTCTGCTGATCCTCTGGTTTGCCTATCTTCCTCTCTCCCTGGTCCTCGTTCACCTCCTGCCATATTGCTCCCATGCTGCCTACCACATGTGACATTGCTAGTTTTTCCTTCTGCGGTTCCCCAGCTCTGATGATCCTCTGCCACTTAGTCCTCTCTCTCCGTTCCCTGCTCACCTTCTGCTATAATGTTCCCATGTTGCACACCACGTGTGCCGTCTGATAGTTGCTCTGCTCCGGTATGGACCCCGCTCACCCTCCTGCTCCACATTGCACACCAGATGTGACGTCTGCACCAGACACTCCCAGAATATATACACATGAACCGGAAATGACTGCTGATGATGTTTTTTTGGTTCACTTGGTTTCCCAGAGCATCCTGGGATAGCTCATACCTGCAATACCTCCAAAACAACAGGAAGCTAAAGCTGAATAAAAGCTTCTCAAAAGCCTCAGTTGTTGTAAATGAGTGTTGTCATAGATTTCTATGGGAGCACCAAGAAAGCAACATAAGGTATAATAATAAGAAGTGAAGCAAAACAGAAAAAAAAGCATAACGTGTAAGCAGGACTGTAGGGTAACAATTGTATTTAGTGACAGGAGCTTTGATTGGCTTTCAGAGCGCTTTAAAAAAGCATGTCCAATGCCACATTATGAAGCAAATGTAAATGAGCCCTAATTGAGATAGCTTGTACGAGGACTCAGTTCTGGCCATCTTCCTTTCCTTACTGACATAGCTTGTAGGAGGACTCAGTTCTGGCCATCCTCCTTTCCTTACTGACATAGCTTGTACGAGGACTCAGTTCTGGCCATCCTCCTTTCCTTACTGACATAGCTTGTACGAGGACTCAGTTCTGGCCATCCTCCTTTCCTTACTGACATAGCTTGTAGGAGGACTCAGTTCTGGCCATCTTCCTTTCCTTACTGACATAGCTTGTACGAGAACTCAGTTCTGGCCATCTTCCTTTCCTTACTGACATAGCTTGTACGAGGACGCAGTTCTGGCCATCCTCCTTTCCTTACTGACATAGCTTGTACGAGGACTCAGTTCTGGCCATCCTCCTTTCCTTACTGACATAGCTTGTACGAGGACTCAGTTCTGGCCATCTTCCTTTCCTTACTGACATAGATTGTACGAGGACTCAGTTCTGGCCATCTTCCTTTCCTTACTGACATAGCTTGTACGAGGACTCAGTTCTGGCCATCTTCCTTTCCCTTACTGACATATCTTGTACGAGGACTCAGTTCTGGCCATCCTCCTTTCCTTACTGACATAGATTGTACGAGGACTCAGTTCTGGCCATCTACCTTTCCTTACTGACATAGCTTGTAGGAGGACTCAGTTCTGTCCATCTTCCTTTCCTTACTGACATAGGTTGTATGAGGACGCAGTTCTGTCCATCTTCCTTTCCCTTACTGACATAGGTTGTACGAGGACGCAGTTCTGGCCATCCTCCTTTCCCTTACTGACATAGCTTGTAGGAGGACTCAGTTCTGGCCATCTTCCTTTCCTTACTGACATAGCTTGTACGAGGACTCAGTTCTGGCCATCCTCCTTTCCTTACTGACATAGATTGTACGAGGACGCAGTTCTGGCCATCTTCCTTTCCTTACTGACATAGCTTGTACGAGGACTCAGTTCTGTCCATCTTCCTTTCCTTACTGACATAGCTTGTAGGAGGACGCAGTTCTGGCCATCTTCCTTTCCCTTACTGACATAGGTTGTACGAGGACGCAGTTCTGGCCATCCTCCTTTCCCTTACTGACATAGCTTGTAGGAGGACTCAGTTCTGGCCATCTTCCTTTCCTTACTGACATAGCTTGTACGAGGACTCAGTTCTGGCCATCCTCCTTTCCTTACTGATATAGCTTGTACGAGGACTCAGTTCTGGCCATCTTCCTTTCCTTACTGACATAGCTTGTACGAGGACGCAGTTCTGGCCATCTTCCTTTCCTTACTGACATAGATTGTACGAGGACGCAGTTCTGGCCATCCTCCTTTCCCTTACTGACATAGCTTGTAGGAGGACTCAGTTCTGGCCATCTTCCTTTCCTTACTGACATAGATTGTACGAGGACTCAGTTCTGGCCATCTTCCTTTCCTTACTGACATAGCTTGTACGAGGACTCAGTTCTGGCCATCCTCCTTTCCTTACTGACATAGATTGTACGAGGACGCAGTTCTGGCCATCTTCCTTTCCTTACTGACATAGCTTGTACGAGGACTCAGTTCTGTCCATCTTCCTTTCCTTACTGACATAGCTTGTAGGAGGACGCAGTTCTGGCCATCTTCCTTTCCCTTACTGACATAGGTTGTACGAGGACGCAGTTCTGGCCATCCTCCTTTCCCTTACTGACATAGCTTGTAGGAGGACTCAGTTCTGGCCATCTTCCTTTCCTTACTGACATAGCTTGTACGAGGACTCAGTTCTGGCCATCCTCCTTTCCTTACTGACATAGCTTGTACGAGGACTCAGTTCTGGCCATCTTCCTTTCCTTACTGACATAGCTTGTACGAGGACTCAGTTCTGGCCATCCTCCTTTCCTTACTGACATAGCTTGTAGGAGGACGCAGTTCTGGCCATCTTCCTTTCCCTTACTGACATAGGTTGTACGAGGACGCAGTTCTGGCCATCCTCCTTTCCCTTACTGACATAGCTTGTAGGAGGACTCAGTTCTGGCCATCTTCCTTTCCTTACTGACATAGCTTGTACGAGGACTCAGTTCTGGCCATCCTCCTTTCCTTACTGATATAGCTTGTACGAGGACTCAGTTCTGGCCATCTTCCTTTCCTTACTGACATAGCTTGTACGAGGACGCAGTTCTGGCCATCTTCCTTTCCTTACTGACATAGATTGTACGAGGACGCAGTTCTGGCCATCTACCTTTCCTTACTGACATAGCTTGTACGAGGACTCAGTTCTGGCCATCTTCCTTTCCTTACTGACATAGCTTGTACGAGGACGCAGTTCTGGCCATCTTCCTTTCCTTACTGACATAGCTTGTAGGAGGACGCAGTTCTGGCCATCCTCCTTTCCTTACTGACATAGCTTGTACGAGGACTCAGTTCTGTCCATCTTCCTTTCCCTTACTGACATAGATTGTACGAGGACGCAGTTCTGGCCATCTACCTTTCCTTACTGACATAGCTTGTACGAGGACTCAGTTCTGGCCATCTTCCTTTCCTTACTGACATAGCTTGTATGAGGACTCAGTTCTGGCCATCCTCCTTTCCTTACTGACATAGATTGTACGAGGACTCAGTTCTGGCCATCCTCCTTTCCTTACTGACATAGCTTGTACGAGGATGCAGTTCTGGCCATCTTCCTTTCCTTACTGACATAGCTTGTACGAGGACTCAGTTCTGGCCATCTTCCTTTCCTTACTGACATAGCTTGTACGAGGACGCAGTTCTGGTCATCCTTCTTTCCTTACTGACATAGCTTGTACGAGGACTCAGTTCTGGCCATCCTCCTTTCCTTACTGACATAGCTTGTACGAGGACTCAGTTCTGGCCATCCTCCTTTCCTTACTGACATAGCTTGTACGAGGACTCAGTTCTGGCCATCTTCCTTTCCTTACTGACATAGCTTGTACGAGGACTCAGTTCTGGCCATCCTCCTTTCCTTACTGACATAGCTTGTACAAGGACTCAGTTCTGTCCATCTTCCTTTCCTTACTGACATAGCTTGTACGAGGACTCAGTTCTGGCCATCCTCCTTTCCTTACTGACATAGCTTGTACGAGGACTCAGTTCTGGCCATCCTCCTTTCCTTACTGACATAGCTTGTACGAGGACTCAGTTCTGGCCATCCTCCTTTCCTTACTGACATAGCTTGTACGAGGACTCAGTTCTGGCCATCCTCCTTTCCTTACTGACATAGCTTGTAGGAGGACGCAGTTCTGGCCATCCTCCTTTCCTTACTGACATAGATTGTACGAGGACTCAGTTCTGGCCATCCTCCTTTCCTTACTGACATAGCTTGTACGAGGACTCAGTTCTGGCCATCCTCCTTTCCTTACTGACATATCTTGTATGAGGACTCAGTTCTGGCCATCCTCCTTTCCTTACTGACATAGCTTGTACGAGGACTCAGTTCTGGCCATCTTCCTTTCCTTACTGACATAGCTTGTACGAGGACTCAGTTCTGTCCATCTTCCTTTCCTTACTGACATAGCTTGTAGGAGGACGCAGTTCTGGCCATCCTCCTTTCCTTACTGACATAGCTTGTACGAGGACTCAGTTCTGTCCATCTTCCTTTCCCTTACTGACATAGGTTGTACGAGGACGCAGTTCTGGCCATCTTCCTTTCCCTTACTGACATAGGTTGTACGAGGACGCAGTTCTGGCCATCTTCCTTTCCTTACTGACATAGATTGTACGAGGACTCAGTTCTGGCCATCCTCCTTTCCCTTACTGACATAGCTTGTATGAGGACTCAGTTCTGGCCATCCTCCTTTCCTTACTGACATAGATTGTACGAGGACTCAGTTCTGGCCATCCTCCTTTCCTTACTGACATAGCTTGTACGAGGACGCAGTTCTGGCCATCTTCCTTTCCTTACTGACATAGCTTGTATGAGGACTCAGTTCTGGCCATCCTCCTTTCCTTACTGACATAGCTTGTACGAGGACTCAGTTCTGGCCATCTTCCTTTCCTTACTGACATAGCTTGTACGAGGACTCAGTTCTGGCCATCTTCCTTTCCTTACTGACATAGCTTGTACGAGGACTCAGTTCTGGCCATCCTCCTTTCCTTACTGACATAGCCTGTACGAGGACTCAGTTCTGGCCATCCTCCTTTCCTTACTGAGATAGCTTGTACGAGGACTCAGTTCTGGCCATCTTCCTTTCCTTACTGACATAGCTTGTACGAGGACTCAGTTCTGGCCATCTTCCTTTCCTTACTGACATAGCTTGTACGAGGACGCAGTTCTGGCCATCTTCCTTTCCTTACTGACATAGCTTGTAGGAGGACGCAGTTCTGGCCATCCTCCTTTCCTTACTGACATAGCTTGTACGAGGACTCAGTTCTGTCCATCTTCCTTTCCCTTACTGACATAGGTTGTACGAGGACGCAGTTCTGGCCATCTTCCTTTCCTTACTGACATAGATTGTACGAGGACTCAGTTCTGGCCATCCTCCTTTCCCTTACTGACATAGCTTGTATGAGGACTCAGTTCTGGCCATCCCCCTTTCCTTACTGACATAGATTGTACGAGGACTCAGTTCTGGCCATCCTCCTTTCCTTACTGACATAGCTTGTACGAGGACGCAGTTCTGGCCATCTTCCTTTCCTTACTGACATAGCTTGTACGAGGACTCAGTTCTGGCCATCCTCCTTTCCTTACTGACATAGCTTGTACGAGGACGCAGTTCTGGCCATCTTCCTTTCCCTTACTGACATAGCTTGTACGAGGACTCAGTTCTGGCCATCCTCCTTTCCTTACTGACATAGCTTGTACGAGGACTCAGTTCTGGCCATCCTCCTTTCCTTACTGACATAGCTTGTACGAGGACTCAGTTCTGGCCATCTTCCTTTCCTTACTGACATAGCTTGTATGAGGACGCAGTTCTGGCCATCCTCCTTTCCTTACTGACATAGCTTGTACGAGGACTCAGTTCTGGCCATCCTCCTTTCCTTACTGACATAGCTTGTACGAGGACTCAGTTCTGGCCATCCTCCTTTCCTTACTGACATAGCTTCTACGAGGACTCAGTTCTGTCCATCTTCCTTTCCTTACTGACATAGCTTGTACGAGGACTCAGTTCTGGCCATCCTCCTTTCCTTACTGACATAGCTTGTACGAGGACTCAGTTCTGGCCATCCTCCTTTCCTTACTGACATAGCTTGTACGAGGACTCAGTTCTGGCCATCCTCCTTTCCTTACTGACATAGCTTGTACGAGGACGCAGTTCTGGCCATCTTCCTTTCCTTACTGACATAGCTTGTACGAGGACTCAGTTCTGGCCATCCTCCTTTCCTTACTGACATAGCTTGTATGAGGACTCAGTTCTGGCCATCCTCCTTTCCTTACTGACATAGCTTGTACGAGGACTCAGTTCTGGCCATCTTCCTTTCCTTACTGACATAGCTTGTACGAGGACTCAGTTCTGGCCATCCTCCTTTCCTTACTGACATAGCTTGTACGAGGACTCAGTTCTGGCCATCCTCCTTTCCTTACTGAGATAGCTTGTACGAGGACTCAGTTCTGGCCATCTTCCTTTCCTTACTGACATAGCTTGTACGAGGACTCAGTTCTGGCCATCTTCCTCTCCTTACTGACATAGCTTGTACGAGGACTCAGTTCTGGCCATCTTCCTTTCCTTACTGACATAGCTTGTACGAGGACGCAGTTCTGGCCATCCTCCTTTCCTTACTGACATAGATTGTAGGAGGACGCAGTTCTGGCCATCCTCCTTTCCTTACTGACATAGATTGTAGGAGGACTCAGTTCCGGCCATCCTCCTTTCCTTACTGACATAGCTTGTACGAGGACTTAGTTCTGGCCATCCTCCTTTCCTTACTGACATAGATTGTAGGAGGACGCAGTTCTGGCCATCCTCCTTTCCTTACTGACATAGCTTGTACGAGGACTCAGTTCTGGCCATCCTCCTTTCCTTACTGACATAGCTTGTACGAGGACTCAGTTCTGGCCATCCTCCTTTCCTTACTGACATAGCTTGTATGAGGACTCAGTTCTGGCCATCCTCCTTTCCTTACTGACATAGCTTGTACGAGGACTCAGTTCTGGCCATCCTCCTTTCCTTACTGACATAGCTTGTATGAGGACTCAGTTCTGGCCATCCTCCTTTCCTTACTGACATAGATTGTAGGAGGACTCAGTTCCGGCCATCCTCCTTTCCTTACTGACATAGCTTGTAGGAGGACTCAGTTCTGGCCATCTTCCTTTCCTTACTGACATAGCTTGTACGAGGACTCAGTTCTGTCCATCCTCCTTTCCTTACTGACATAGCTTGTACGAGGACGCAGTTCTGGCCATCTTCCTTTCCTTACTGACATAGCTTGTACGAGGACGCAGTTCTGGCCATCTTCCTTTCCTTACTGACATAGCTTGTAGGAGGACGCAGTTCTGGCCATCTTCCTTTTCTCCTGTGTAAAGACTGTCCAGGACGGCTTAGACCAGTGAAATGTCCTCCTGCTATTATTCAGAACTTCTGAAGCCTCCCACAGCACCCTATACCCTCTTCGAGTTCTTCAGCAATAGAAATCATAACAGACATCCCCTGATTAATGAGCTGCTGCTGTGCCAGGCTGCCTCTGTACTAATCTTGGGAAAGAACCAGTTGAATTACAGCGGCTTCATCAGAGGTCCAAATCCCTAGACATCAAACTGTCCCACATCAATAAAGTTCTTAGTGCTCCATGACAAATGACAGGATATAGATGTGACTGGATTTATACAACACAGGAAACTATTTTCTCACGCTCGTCATTTCCTTTTATTTGATCTTACTGGAATGGTAGACCTAAGGTGGAGACCACAAAAGGGTTTGGGAGGCCACACAGGACAACGCACAAGCCACAATTCTGCCTTTCCACAATTTAGACTCAGAGGTGATCATCGTCATTACTTAATGTCATCCTTGTGGGATAAAGGGGCATAAATTGACATTTCACCCATTTTACGCCCATTGATGATGGCATGCCCGGTTCATGGAGCTGCTGGAAGTCATTTTATTTCTCCAGAGGACTGGTAAAGGAGGATAAGCCGAGACTCCAATTTTGGGAAGTGGATTTTGCCAGTCTTTCTGTCCTTTTTCTCTATAAATGTCGACAATCGTTTCTCCAGCCGGCCCATTAATTGCTTGATGCTAAACAGTCAATTTCATTTGTGTCAAGGATGGCTATAAAAAAATCGGTGTCTGTAGTCCCCTTTATTATGACTATAAATAGTGAAAAGGATGATTTTTAATCTCCTAATTCCATAATTACAATTGTAGAAAATCCAGGTTTATGACTTTTTCCTCCTCACAATTATGTCTATAAAATGATACATTGTAATCTCATAATTGTGACTTTAAAATCTCAGAACTGTGAAATGACACGGGAAGAGATTATCTTTGTCTTTTATGTGTCTCCAAGTCTATGCCATGAACTGATGGTAAAACATCTGACACTTCCTTCACGGATTTAGTGTAGAAGGGCGGAGATGGCTTGCATCTAAGATACCTTTGAGTTCCTTCTGAGGTTCTTCCAGTTGCTTTGACATTTACATTACCAGGTGCAAAATTCTATGAACACAAATTCCCAGCATGCCTTGCGGGAGGTGCAGTGTGGTTCAGTGGCAGACAAGACACAGAGTCAGGTTGTAGAAAACTCAAACCTTGTATTGCAGAGAATGCCAGCTACAAATACCCCAACAGGAGAGCACTCACAGTTCCGTTCTTGGCAGAGAGGCAGTGGGTAATGATACACCGAAAGCGCCGGTCTCTAGAGGGTGAAATGCGGCCTGGCCGGTCCATTCCCAAAGGGGAGGCTGTAGCATCAAATTACGAGTCCCTAGCCTTCCTCTACTTGCCCTGACAGGTGCGTTCTCTTATTCTACTCCAACCACTTTGCAAAAAGTGTGCAAAACCCAGGGGCTTATAAAGACTCTCCTGACCCAAGATGACCACCAAGGGTCACCTGGATGCAGTGTAGCCAACCGGAAAGCTGCCTTTATGGTCAAGGAACATAGAGAAACCATGTTTCTCCTGGCTTCCTTTTCAGGCTGCGGTACTGCTCCAGTCGATTGCCACCTGCAGTGGAGACATCAGGCTGCCCCTGTCTACAGCCTCACCTGCAGATAAAGTCAGGGGACACTTTAGGCTGGCCATAAATGTGACTGCTTGCCAAAGCAACCTAATTTTCAATTCCATTTTTTTTAAATGGAAAAGTAATTGAAGGCATAGAATGGAGGTTAGAATTGAAACTCTGGGTTGAATTTGGCCTCATTAAAAACACAGATAAAAATTCCAATTACCTTCAACAAAATTGCCATTTGCCAACCTGTTTCAACTTCATTTTAATTTGTTCTTTCTGTTGATTGCCCAGTTTGCAAAGAATGGGTTAGTTCCCTTTCATTGTAATGTCCACCTAGCAGGTTGCCCTCTTAGCTTTTAAGAGATGGTAGGAGAATAGAGGTAGAGTGAAGAACCAGAAATATGTAGCCAAGGTCAGGTTGGGCTTTCCTCTTCAGGAAGGGGAATCTAGATGAGTGCCAAGGACATCCACCTTGGAAAATGGGAGAACAGAGAAAGATCTGAGAAACTGATATGTGAAGCTGTGAGTATCGCAATGCCCTCTACTTCCATCTTGTTGGACAATTACCAGAGGAGCAATCGTTTTTGTTGTGGGACCTTATATGATGTCATGGGATCCTAGTTATTCTGCTACATATCTGTGGACCAATATTTTAGTATCAGTTCTATGGACAGCTCAAACCATTATGACATTGGCTATTGGCTTCAGCTTGCCTATGAGTATTGTCCATGGCTGCAGGCAATTGGGAGAAGAGAGAAATTATTTGTGAGACTAAAGAAGTAACTGAAGATGCACAGCCAATACTAAGGAAATGTATTCTGATGTATTAAATGTTGAGTGCCAACCTGACTGGCCTAGTTGCTGGTGGTGGCTAGCTTCAAGGAGGCTTACCCTTTCAGCAGTGGTTGAAGACGCCTTATATTATGTCACGTGCAAGGTAGCCTGGCCCACTATGTGACATGGGCCCCAGGCATAAAGACTAACATCAGAGCCCTAGCCTGAACCATGGAAGGGCCCTACAAGATAGTGTGCTGCAGGTGTGAAGAAGAGTCGGAGCAGAAGCAGTTCAGGGGGATGGCGTGAAAGAGGCAGGGGCGGACGGACCATTTGGTCAGTAGGGGGCCCCATGAGATGTCCCTGGTACCTTTTTCATAGGCTTTTTTGAGTTTGGGCAGGGACACAGGGGCCCCATGATCCCCTATTGCCCGGGGGCCCCATGACTTGTCAGTCCGCCCATGGAAAGAGGTTTCAGACATGCCATCCATGTGAGTAGTACAGACATGGAGGTCTGCGTTGAGCACCTAGGCCATGAACTGGCTCAGCAACTCAGCCCCTGGATGACTCAGGTTACTGTAGACCACTATATGGAGGTTCAGCCATGTGGAGCAGCTAGGGGGCATCAACACGTGGTCAATTACAATCATGGGTGATAGGTTACTTCGTTTCTAGTAATCACTTGAATTTGTATTTGCAATTCCCAGTGACTCTAGAGTGATTGAAACTGACCGAAAATCATGAAACATGGCCAGCTTCAGGGAAGATCTCATATTTGGGAATTAGGTTCCATCTCATGCTCCTCCATCCACACATGGCCTGACCTCTTTTTTTATCTCATTCTGGACCCTTGTCCCACAGAGAGTCACTGAAAGTCTATTAAGCAGCAGAATAAAGTTTTTTGGGCGATCTCTGAGGGGGAATCTGGATCTGACGGGGGATGAGCTTCCAGATCTGACCGTGGGGAGTGAAGGCCAAGTCTTTGTATTGAGGTGAGAAGAAATGAATTTTTGCATCTTATATAAATATTCCATCACAAGAGAAAAATGTTTTCATAACCTGACCATCACCACCACAGATTGCCTATTCAAATCCCTGGCTCTACTTTCTGTTCTTTTTTTACATTCAGATCTCGTCCAGTTGTCTCTTTGTCTGTGTCTATGAGATTTCACCCCCGAGAAATTCCACTTTCCTCCTACGAATGTTCAGTAATGAGTAGGAGAGAGCAAGCATCGAATATCACAGTGTGTTTTACCCATGAATTGAGGAGTGCCCGGCATATAGGTGAGTGTCCCCCGGATGTTGGGCCTTTCAACTCAACTGCCCTATTCCACATTTCACATTAACAAATTCTTTTCATTTACTTAAGTAGAATATGGAAACAACGGTAGACTTCCACTGATTGGGCCGCCCAACACCCCAAGATGTGTTTGTACCTATTATAGAGGGTCATCTAAAGTTGGCATTGAAGGTTGTGCTGCCTGACAGTCTCTTCTATCTGCCGAGGTCTCTGTAGATGAGATCTTGGTGTTCAGTTCCTAGTTCTGCACAACTACTGTGCCCATTAGGAGGGTTGTTATATAATGGAGAACGCAGGAGACGCAGGACCTGTCCAGAGGGGGTCTGGAACTCCCAATTACAAGAAACCAGATGTAGAGTCCAGCAGACTTCACCTATATCTGAACGTCTGTATGGACCTTACGGTGTGGTACGGTCCTGGTGAAAAAGAAGAAAAAAAACCATAATATATGAGTTTACAAATTCTAATGAAGCCATTACAATCCAATCATTGACCATCTCTTTTCACCCCAGGTGGACTCTCGGCACAGGTGAACTACACTCTCGTGCTGGACGCGGCATTCATTGTGACCCGAGCTGTCTTCTCCCACCAGCCTGCCTCCAGAACAATGAGCAGCTCCATAGAGCTAGCCAAGCTGCCAAGATGCGCTCATCACACCATAATCCTTCCTGTTAGTTACATTTAATGGCAACCGACATGACAACCATTATACAATCCCTCACGTTTCCACCAATCGACCGTATATTGTGTTACCCTGCGGAATATAGAAAAAAAGAACAAAAAAAAAATCACCATTTTATATCGAGAAAATACAACATTTCTGTCGTCCCACCAACAATAACATGAGAGCATTATAATCTGCATGTCAAATAACGCACGCCCTTCCGGGTGTAATATGGCCATCTGATTGGTGGAAGATTGCAATGGTTATGGTAGTATGTCAAATCACCCCACAATCCTCACCCCACAATCCTCACCCCACAATCCTCACCCCACAATCCTCATCCCATAATCTTCACCCCACAATCCTCACCCCACAATCCTCACCCCACAATCCTCACCCCATAATCTTCACCCCACAATCCTCACCCCACAATCCTCACCCCATAATCTTCACCCCACAATCCTCACCCCACAATCTTCACCCCACAATCCTCACCCCATAATCTTCACCCCACAATCCTCACTCCACAATCTTCACCCCACAATCCTCACCCCACAATCCTTACCCCATAATCTTCACCCCACAATCCTCACCCCACAATCTTCACCCCAAAATCCTTACCCCATAATCCTCAACCCACAATCTTCACCCCACAATCCTCACCCCACAATCTTCACCCCACAATCCTCACCCCATAAAACTCACCCCACAATCCTCACCCTGCAATCTTCACCCCACAATCCTCACCCCACAATCCTCACCCCATAATCCTCACCCCACAATGTTCACCCCACAATCTTCACCCCACAATCCTCACCCCATAAAACTCACCCCACAACCCTCACCCCACAATCTTCACCCCACAATCTTCACTCCACAATCCTCTCCTGACAATCCTCACCCTATCCCATCCTTCACTATAATCCCCACCACTATGAGTAACCCCCTCCATAATCCAATCCCTTCCACTAAGAGAAAACCTCACCCCGATCCTACACCACTGCTAAGAATACCCCTCACCCCAATCCTACACCACTGCTAACAATACACCTCACCCCGATCCTACACCACTGCTAAGAATACCCCCTCACCCCGTTCCTACACCACTGCTAAGAATACCCCTCACCCCGTTCCTGCACCACTGCTAAGAATACCCCTCACCCCGATCCTACACCACTGCTAAGAATACCCCTCACCCCGATCCTACACCACTGCTAAGAATACCCCCTCACCCCGATCCTACACCACTGCTAAGAATACCCCTCACCCCGATTCAACCCTAGCACAAAAAGAAACCCTCCCAGTGATCCAGCCCTGTCACTAGGAGTAACCTTCACTCTAATCCAACCCTGCCGTAAAAAGATACTCATAGCCTATCCAACCCTCCTGAAAAAAGTAACCTGATTGAACCTTACCGTAAAAAACAGGCCCTCACTCCATCCCAACCTCTAAGAGTGACCCACATGCTGATCCAAACCTAATGTAAAAAAAATAACTCTCACCCTGATCCAACCTTATCATTAGGAGTAACTCTCACCCTCATCCAACCCTACCATTAGGAATAACTCTCACCCTGATCCAACCCTACCACTAAGAGTAACTCTCACCCTCATCCAACCCTACCACTAAGAGGAACTCTCACCCTCATCCAACCCTACCACTAAGGGTAACTCTTACACTGATCCAACCCTACCACCAAGAGTAACTCTCACCCTGATCCAACCCTACCACTAAGAGTAACTCTCACCCTCATCCAACCCTACCACTAAGAGTAACTCTCACCCTCATCCAACCCTACCACTAAGGGTAACTCTTACACTGATCCAACCCTACCACCAAGAGTAACTCTCACCCTCATCCAACCCTACCATTAGGAATAACTCTCACCCTGATCCAACCCTACCACTAAGAGTAACTCTCACCCTCATCCAACCCTACCATTAGGAGTAACTCTCACTCTGATCCAACCCTACAACTAAGAGGAGTAACTCTCACCCTGATCCAACCCTACCACCAAGAGTAACTCTTACACTGATCCAACCCTACCACCAAGAGTAACTCTCACCCTGATCCAACCCTACCACTAAGAGTAACTCTCACCCTGATCCAACCCTACCATTAGGAGTAACTCTCACCCTGATCCAACGCTACCATTACGAGTAACTCTCACTCTGATCCAACCCTACCACTAAGAGTAACTCTCACACTGATCCAACCCTACTGCTAAGAGTAACTCTCACCCTGATCCAACCCTACCATTAGGAGTAACTCTCACCCTGATCCAACGCTACCATTACGAGTAACTCTCACTCTGATCCAACCCTACCACTAAGAGTAACTCTCACACTGATCCAACCCTACTGCTAAGAGTAACTCTCACTCTGATCCAACCCTACCATTAGGACTAACTCTCACCCTGATCCAACCCTACCATTAGGAGTAACTCTCACCCTGATCCAACCCTACCATTAGGAGTAACTCTCACTCTGATCCAACCCTACCATTAGGAGTAACTCTCACTCTGATCCAACCCTACAACTAAGAGGAGTAACTCTCACCCTCATCCAACCCTACCACTAAGAGTAACTCTCACCCTTATCCAACCCTACCATTAGGAGTAACTCTCACCCTCATCCAACCCTACTACTAAGAGTAACTTTCACTCTGATTCAACCTTACCATTAGGAATAACTCTCACTCTGATCCAACCCTACAAATAAGAGGAGAAACTCTCACCCTCATCCAACCCTACCACTAAGAGTAACTCTCACTCTGATCCAACCCTACCACTAAGAGTAACTCTCACCCTTATCCAACCCTACCATTAGGAGTAACTCTCACCCTCATCCAACCCTACTACTAAGAGTAACTTTCACTCTGATCCAACCCTACAAATAAGAGGAGAAACTCTCACCCTCATCCAACCCTACCACTAAGAGTAACTCTCACCCTGATCCAACCCTACCATTAGGAGTAACTCTCACCCTTATCCAACCCTACCACTAAGAGTAACTCTCACCCTGATTCAACCCTACCATTAGGAGTAACTCCCACCCTGATTCAACCCTACCACTAAGAGTAACTCTCACCCTCATCCAACCCTACCACTAAGAGTAACTTTCACTCTGATCCAACCTTACCATTAGGAGTAACTTCCACCCTGATCCAACCCTACCACTAAGAGTAACTCTCACCCTGATCCAACCCTACCATTATGAGTAACTCTCCCCCTGATTTAACCCTACCATTATGAGTAACTCTCACTCAGATCCAACACTACCACTAAGAGTAACTCTCACTCTGATACAACCCTACCACTAAGGGTAACTCTCACCCTGATCCAACCCTACCATTAGGAGTAACTCTCACCCTCATCCAACCCTACCATTAGGAGTAACTCTCACCCTGATCCAACCCTACCATTAGGAGTAACTCTCACCCTGATCCAACCCTACCATTAGGAGTAACTCTCACCCTGATTCAACCCTACCATTAGGAGTAACTCTCACCCTGATTCAACCCTACCATTAGGAGTAACTCTCACCCTGATTCAACCCTACCATTAGGAGTAACTCTCACCCTGATTCAACCCTACCATTAGGAGTAACTCTCACCCTGATCCAACCCTACCATTAGGAGTAACTCTCACCCTGATTCAACCCTACCATTAGGAGTAACTCTCACCCTGATCCAACCCTACCATTAGGAGTAACTCTCACCCTGATCCAACCCTACCATTATGAGTAACTCTCACCCTGATCCAACCCTATCATTATGAGTAACTCTCACCCTCATCCAACCCTACCACTAAGACTAACTTACTACCGTACAATGAAAAAATAATCCAACCCTGCCACTAAGAGTAACCCATACCCTAATTAAGCCCTAGTACTAAGAGTAACCGTCGCCGTGATCCATCCCTACCAAAAAAGAAACCTTCAACTTAATCTAAGCCTACAATTAAGAGTCATTCTCACCCGTATCCCATCCTACAACAAAAATAACCCTCATCCTAATCCAACCCTACCTCTAAGAGTACCCTTCATCCTAATCCAACCCTACCTCTAAGAGTACCCTTCATCCTATTCCAACCCTACCTCTAAGAGTACCCTTCATCCTATTCCAACCCTACCTCTAAGAGTACCCTTCATCCTAATCCAACCCTACCTCTAAGAGTACCCTTCATCCTAATCCAACCCTACCTCTAAGAGTACCCTTCATCCTAATCCAACCCTACCTCTAAGAGTACCCCTCATCCTAATCCAACCCTACCTCTAAGAGTACCCTTCATCCTAATCCAACCCTACCTCTAAGAGTACCCTTCATCCTATTCCAACCCTACCTCTAAGAGTACCCCTCATCCTAATCCAACCCTACCTCTAACAGTACCCTTCATCCTAATCCAACCCTACCTCTAAGAGTACCCTTCATCCTAATCCAACCCTACCTCTAAGAGTACCCCTCATCCTAATCCAACCCTACCTCTAAGAGTACCCTTCATCCTAATCCAACCCTACCTCTAAGAGTACCCTTCATCCTAATCCAACCCTACCTCTAAGAGTACCCCTCATCCTAATCCAACCCTACCTCTAAGAGTACCCTTCATCCTAATCCAACCCTACCTCTAAGAGTACCCTTCATCCTATTCCAACCCTACCTCTAAGAGTACCCCTCATCCTAATCCAACCCTACCTCTAAGAGTACCCTTCATCCTAATCCAACCCTACCTCTAAGAGTACCCTTCATCCTAATCCAACCCTACCTCTAAGAGTACCCCTCATCCTAATCCAACCCTACCTCTAAGAGTACCCTTCATCCTAATCCAACCCTACCTCTAAGAGTACCCTTCATCCTAATCCAACCCTACCTCTAAGAGTACCCTTCATCCTATTCCAACCCTACCTCTAAGAGTACCCTTCATCCTATTCCAACCCTACCTCTAAGAGTACCCCTCATCCTAATCCAACCCTACCTCTAAGAGTACCCCTCATCCTAATCCAACCCTACCTCTAAGAGTACCCTTCATCCTAATCCAACCCTACCTCTAAGAGTACCCTTCATCCTATTCCAACCCTACCTCTAAGAGTACCCCTCATCCTATTCCAACCCTACCTCTAAGAGTACCCCTCATCCTAATCCAACCCTACCTCTAAGAGTACCCCTCATCCTAATCCAACCCTACCTCTAAGAGTACCCTTCTCCCTAATCCAACCCTACCTCTAAGAGTACCCTTCATCCTATTCCAACCCTACCTCTAAGAGTACCCTTCTCCCTAATCCAAGCTTGCTTTTAAGAATAACCTTCAACTTGTTCCAGTCCTACATCTACAATTAACCCTCACCCTAATCCAATCATACTGCTAAGAATAACCCTTACCTTGATCCAACCGTATGTCTAACAGTAAGCCTTACATACAGCTAAGAGTAATCCTCACTCTGATCCAATCACAATGCTAAGAATAACCCACACCCTAACTTAATCCCACTACTAAGAGTAACTCTCACCTTGATCCGACAGTACCTCTAAGAGTAACCCTCACCCTGATTTATCATACAGGTAAGAGTAACCCTCACCCTGATCCAACCCTACATCTAAGAGTAACCCTCACCCTAATCTAATCACACAGTTAAGAGCAACCATCACTCTAATCCAATCTTCCTGCTAGGAGTAATCCTCACCCTGATTCCACCCCACCAATACTCAATGCCCACCCTTCATTTCCTCTTACATAGACATTATAATGGTCCAGTGCCAGGTCTCAGCCAGTATGGCATAGGTTTGTATTGTTGCAGAGATTGATAATTTCTCCTGTCTCTGTGTCTCAGGAGTGTGTGGAGGACTCTCTGTCCCCTCTCCGAGTCTTTCTGAACTTCTCTGTTATTGGAACGCCTGTACTGAGTGAGGACTCGAGACGCAGAATCTCTGAAGAGGTACTGAGGGCACATGTGACCTGGGGTTGATTAGGGTCTCCACTCTGAATCAACTGACCAACAATGTCACTTTTTCTTTTTCAGCTTTTATTTCAGAAGAATTGTGGTGGTGATGGAGTGTGTGAGGATGACCTGAAAGTCAACATCACATTTTCAAAGTAAGATAACAATGGCAATATTACAAGTCTTCTAGAAAATACCACTCAATATCACATTTATATGCTGAGCTATTAGCAACATATTTGTGTTTTGGTGGCAGTGATAATTTATAACCCCAGAATGTTACGATGAAGGGGTAGACAACTCATGGGGCCCCCGGTCAATAGGGGATCATGGGGCCCCTATGTCCTTGCCCACACTCAAAAAAAGCCTATAAAAGGTACCAGGGGCATTTTATGGGGCCCCCTACTGACCCCGGGCCCTCGGGCAGTCCCAGAGTGCTCGAATGGTCAGTCCGCCCCTGGGTAGACCATAGACCTTACCTTAGGCATTGGGACTTGAGTACCTTTAGATTATGTTTCAAAGCTAAGCCTTAGTTTAGGGTTATGTTTAGGGTAACAATTGTGCTTGATAGTTAGGTCCGGGTATAGGACTAGTTATAGGGGTTGGTCAGGTCCAACCTTAGGCTAGTGCTTAGAGTTAGAGGTTCATTTCAGGCTCAGAATTAGAAGTCAGGATTAAGTTAGAGATAGGTTCCTTAACTCTTTTTTGAGTTGTATGTTATTCTTTCCAGTGTGATATTTATTTTCTTCTGGTCTTATTTTTTGCCCAAATTTACAACACATGAGAAAACTCACATCTAAAATGTGCATACTATGATTGCTCTTATGTCTCCCTGACAGCATCACTGAGCTGGTGGTTGGAGCAGATTCTGGCCTCAGTGTGACGGTTTCCATGAAGAATGAGGGAGATGACTCCTTTAATGCTCGTATTCTTATCCCCTTCCCCTCCAGCCTGTCATATCGCAGGGTGTCTCTGATTGAGGTAAAGGGGTGCTCTGTCCTACATGAAGGCGGGTCTCTGCTTGCAGGCCAAATCTAATTTGTGATGTGTATGTCTCGTAGAGTAACAGGAAGGTGGTTGTGTCATGCTCAACTACAGAGGGCCAGAACGTGTTGAACTGTGCAGTGAACAGGCCTCTGCTGAGGGCCAACACCATGGTAAGAGGAGAATGCAGGAGAGACTGCAGCATGAGACCCAACATCATATTAACAGGAGACAGCTAGAGACTACTAGAGACTGCTAAAGAGTACAAGAGTACATGAGACCCAACACCATGGTAAGAGGAGAATGCAGGAGAGACTGCAGCATGAGACCCAACATCATATTAACAGGAGACAGCTAGAGACTACTAGAGACTGCTAAAGAGTACAAGAGTGCATGAGACTCAACACCATGGTAAGAGGAGAATGTAGGAGAGACTGCAGCATGAGACCCAACACCATATTAACAGGAGACAGCTAGAGACTACTAGAGACTGCTAAAGAGTATAAGAGTACATGAGACCCAACACCATGGTAAGAGGAGAATGCAGGAGAGACTGCAGCATGAGACCCAACATCATATTAACAGGAGACAGCTAGATACTACTAGAGACTGCTAAAGAGTATAAGAGTGCATGAGACCTAACGCTGGGCAAGGAGGAGACCAAGACTGCTTGAGAGAGTAATAGTGCATGAGACCCAACGCCACATAAAGGTGACTACTAGAGACTGCTAAAGAGTGTAAGAGTGCACAAGACCCAACACCAAGCTAACAGGAGATTGTAAGAGACAACTAGAGTCTGCCAGACCCAATATCATCTAATAGGAGTAAGCTAAAGACTACTAGAGACTGTTATAGAGTATAAGAGTGCATGAGACCCAACGTCAGGCTAAGAGGAGACCAAGACTGCTTGAGAGAGTGAGCATGCATGAAATCCAACGCCACCAAAGAAGAGACTGCTAGAGACTACAAGAGACTGCTAAAGAATGTAAAAGTGCTCGAGACCCAAGACCAGGCTAAGAGTAGAGTGATAAAGACTATTCATTCCTGCTAGAGGGACTAGGAGTGCATGAGGCCCAATGTTGAAGACTATTAGAGTAAGATTGTATGAGACCTAGTGTTGGGCTAGGAGGAGACTGAGCCTGCTAGAGAGAGTAAGAATGCATGAGACCCAACGCCATTTAAAAGGAGACTGCTAGAGACTACTAGAGCCTGCTACAGAGAGGAGGAGTACATGAAACCAAATGCTGGGTTAGGAGGACACTCATACTGCTAGAGAGTGAGTACATGAGACCCATGACCAAGCTAAGAGTAGAGTGATAAAGACTATTAGTTCCTGCTATAGGGAGTATGAGTGCATGAGGCCAGGGGCGGACTGACAACTCATGGGGTCCCCAGACAATAGGGGATCATGGGGCCCATGTGTCCTTGCCCAAACTCAAAAAAGCCTATGAAAAAGGTACCAGGGGCATCTCATGGGGCCCCTACTGACCCCGGGCACTCGGGCAGTGCCGGAGTTTCCAAATGGTCAGTCTGCCCCTGCATGAGGCCCAATGTTGAGCTAGGAAGAGACTGAGAATGCTAGCGAGATTAAGAGAACATAAAACCCTATGTTGGGCTAGGAGGAAGTTGAGACTGCGTGAGAGAGTAAGAGTGCATGAGACCCAACGCCATTTAAAAGGAGACTGCTAGAGACTATTAGAGCCTGCTACAGAGAGAAGGAGTACATGAAACCCAATGTTGGGTTAGGAGGACACTCATATTGCTAGAGAGTGAGTACATGAGACCCAATGCTGGGTTAGGAGGACACTCATACTGCTAGAGAGTGAGTACATGAGACCCAATGCTGGGTTAGGAGGACGCTCATACTGCTAGAGAGTGAGTACATGAGACCCAATGCTGGGTTAGGAGGACACTCATACTGCTAGAGAGTGAGTACATGAGACCCAAAGCTATTTAAGAGGAGACTGCTTGAAAATACTAGAGATTGCTAAAGAGTGTAAGAGCATATGAGATCCAACACCAGGCTAAGCGGAAACCTCTAGAGACTGCTAGAGACTGTTAGAGAGTGTACGAGTGCATAAGATCCAACATAGGTAAGAGTAGACATTAACAGAGATTGTTAGAGACTATAGATAACTACTAGAGTGTTTATGAATGTACATGACTCCTTGTCTTGGAGGGATTGTTCTAGCTAGAAGTCCCAGTAAGCCATGTACTGTATATGATGTTCCTGAACTATAATATACCCATCTGGTTTATTATCCACATGTAGAAAGGAGGACAAGAGACAGCTGCAGGCTGGTGGACCTCCATATTTTGGTGCTTTGTTATAAAATGTTGCCTCCCTTTTCCATTAACCTCCATCTTTGCTCCTTTCCCACAGAGACCATTGTCTCCAAGAGAACCTTCACATCCTTATCCCTCATCTTTTTTCAGGTGGTCTTCATGGTGAGCTTTCACGTTTCTCCAACCGCTGATCTTGGAGGCACGTTGACTTTGAGGGCCAGTGTGGCCAGGTAACCACCATTTCACCTTACTTCATCTTAGTACCTTGGACTTTCACACCTATAATCAGGACCAGATTTGGACTTTGGAGGGTTAATGCCTCTGTGAACTTATTACACAACACAATTAAACTGTCAACCTGTCAATGCAAAAGTTGGTTTATCTATTATTTTCAAGAAATATGTATATATTGTATGGTGGGGCCCTGCTGGCAGGGGGCCTGGGGCATTAGCCCATTTTACCCCCTTATAAATCTGGTATTATCTATTCTGTGATTAATCTGTAGTCTCTTCACAGTGATAACAGAAAGTCTTCAAATGATGCCATCAAAGCCTCTTGTCAGCTAAGAGTTCTATATGCCATCTATGTGACCATCACCAGGTGAGCAAGTGGAACCCAGGCGAGATCAGATAAAATGGAACGGTATTTCAATGTTTGGTGGATGCTGGAGAGCTAAACCATCTGACAGGTTCTTCTGTCTCTCAGGGACTCTTTTGTTAAGATCTCAGCTCTCCGCTCTCTGCACACTTCCTGGTCTGTACACCTGCTGTGCCCATCATGAGGGGTTTCCACCATCCCTGTGCCGCGTTCCCAGGGTCACCTGCTGTTCCCATTATGAGGGGTTCTCACCATCCCTGTGCTCAGTTCCCAGGGTCACCTGCTGTGCCAATTATGGGGGGTTCCCACAATCCCTGTGCTTAGTTCCCAGGTCTGTACACACGCTGTGACCATTATGAGGGGCTCCCACCATCCCTGTGCTAAGTTACTGGGTCTGTACACCCGCTGTGTCCATTATGAGGGGTTTCTACAATACCTGTGCTGAGTTCCTGGGTCGTGACACCTGTTGTGCTCATCTTGAATAGTTTCTACCATCCCTATGTATTATCCACCAATCCATACCCATACACTTCATCCATACATCCATCCTTCCATGAACCAGTACTCTCCCATACATCCATCCAATATGAAGTGGTACCCCTCATACATCCATACATCCATCCTTCCATGAACCAGTACTCTCCCATACACCCATCCAATATGAAGTGGCACCCCTCATACATCCATACATCCATCCTTCCATCCTTCCATGAACCAGTACTCTCCCATACATCCATCCAATATGAAGTGGCACCCCTCATACATCCATCCTTCCATGAACCAGTACTCTCCCATCCATCCATCCAATATGAAGTGGCACCCCTCATACATCCGTACATCCATCCTTCCATGAACCAGTACTCTCCCATACATTCATCCAATATGAAGTGGCACCCCTCATACATCCATCCTTCCATGAAGCAGTACTCTCCCATCCATCCATCCAATATGAAGTGGCACCCCTCATACATCCATCCTTCCATGAACCAGTACTCTCCCATACATCCATCCAATATGAAGTGGCACCCCTCATGCATCCATACATCCATCCTTCCATCCTTCCATGAACCAGTACTCTCCCATACATCCATCCAAAATGAAGTGGCACCCCTCATACATCCATACATCCATCCTTCCATGAAGCAGTACTCTCCCATACATCCATCCAATATGAAGTGGCACCCCTCATACATCCATCCTTCCATGAACCAGTACTCTCCCATACATCCATCCAATATGAAGTGGCACCCCTCATGCATCCATACATCCATCCTTCTATGAACCAGTACTCTCCCATACATACATCCATCCAATATGAAGTGGTACCCCTCATACATCCATACATCCATCCTTCTATGAACCAGTACTCTCCCATACATCCATCCAATATGAAGTGGTACCCCTCATACATCCATACATCCATCCTTCCATGAAGCAGTACTCTCCCATACATACATCCATCCAATATGAAGTGGTACCCCTCATACATCCATACATCCATCCTTCCATGAAGCAGTACTCTCCCATACATACATCCATCCAATATGAAGTGGTACCCCTCATACATCCATACATCCATCCTTCCATGAAGCAGTACTCTCCCATACATCCATCCAATATGAAGTGGCACCCCTCATACATCCATACATCCATCCTTCTATGAACCAGTACTCTCCCATACATCCATCCAATATGAAGTGGTACCCCTCATACATCCATACATCCATCCTTCTATGAACCAGTACTCTCCCATACATCCATCTGTCCATCCTTTCAGGGGTTTCTACAATCCCTGTGCTGAGTTCCCGGGTCTGTACACTGGCTGTGCCCATCATGTGTAGTTCTCTTCAATACTGAGTTTTAAGTAGTTCCCTCATGCCTGCTGGATTATTTAGTTATGTTATGAAGAAGCAGCAAGATGGGAGAACGTCAAGGAACGTGAGAACCTTGTCGTGGACTATACTATAGTGGGGAGATCTCTCCAGCATGGTCCTGTATGGAAATAAGAACCAAGGATGTCTCCAAAAAAATGTCTTCTGGAGATCTGTATCCTTTATCGGTCATGTAGCTGAACCTACCCATGATTATATATCCAGGTTTCATACATTTGTTCCCTGTTTGCTTTGTGCAATAGAACTAGGAAGATATTACAGAACACATGACTGGGATTTCCTGACTTTATCGATTTTCTTTCATTATAGGGTAATACAGATAAATAATCCAAAAGAAAAAATAATTAAATTAACAATGGAAAATAAAAAAAACACACATAGCATATATAGCAAAGGAAAGGCAAAGATTTAGGAAGGTGGAATGTGAGAAAAGTGAAGGAAGTCCACATTGTATGCTGAAGACCATGTCTTCTCCTCTACCTCCAGCCTTGAAACATCCAGCAAATACCAGAACTTCACCAGCCATGACACTTCAATACAACATGTCTATAAGGTAAGAAAGTTATCTTTGGAGGCTTCTGTCTGTAGTCCTAGCTCAGTATCCCAGCAGTCATTCTGAGATGTGCCTTCACAAGAACCCAACTATACTGATATGCATTATTCCTGTACTTCCATCACTTAGCCGAGATTCATTGGCCTATGATATGTAGTCTTCTATGCCAGGAGGATGATTTGGCAAAAGCAGGAGGTAATAACAGGTGTCTTCTTCAGGTCATGAATCTGGGGCAGCGCCATCTTCCTCTCTCCGTCGTCTTTCTGTTCCCGGTGAGGTTGGGCGAGACATCTATCTGGGAAAGGACAAATATCACAAGCTCTCAGGTGACTGTTGGACCTCTGTGCTGTCACTATTGTCCTAATAATGGTAAAATCCACCACCAACTGATATAAAATCATCCGGCCCTTGGCTATAAATACACCTACAAGGTAAAGCCTCCTGGTCCTGGTGGCTCCAACCAATTGTCCATCTTATGTGTTAACAAAGGAGCTTCTGACACTGGATAACTCTTTACCATTATTGATGGAGCACTGAATGTTCACCTCATTCCTTTCATTTCCAGCCACAGATCACCAAATGTGTCACGAAGGCTCTGATGACGCCAACAGAGAACTACCAGGAGCTCCTGAGAAGAAGTCCCGTTTTGGTAGGCATCATCTTCCATATTGTAACCTGTACCGAAAGGCAGACAAGCCATCGCTTATCTGTCAGGCACAGACTAGCACCCAGAGGACCTCTAATCTTCATTTATCTACATGACCTGAGTAAGAACTGACTGCATCGCCCTATCACCACCAATAACATTTACCTCACATTAGGAAATGCCCTCTAAAATGTAACAATCTGGTTGGTGGTTACTGGTCATTATCAGGTAGGCATTGCTAAATAAGATTCCTATTAAATACCCAAGGTCATAGAAATGTATTTATTACCCCTATTCAGCCAACATTCATGAATACGGCAGGATCTTCAGACGTTCCTCTCAGCAGACATACTGTAAGCTCTATAGGATACAAACATATAACATATTGAAGCTTTAACACTGTCCTATCCAAAGAAGCCTCTAGAAGGTGCTGCAAGATAACGTCTGATCTGTCGAGGGATCAGGATGCTAAAACAGAAAGACAGAGAGACTTGTCCTCAGCCAAAACTCTAAGGAATGAGGAGGGAAGATATGCCAGTGTAGGGTGTCATGGTGGGGTTATAGATGGACCTGGTCTAGGAGGATCTACTAGGAGTGGCCCCACTTTCCTGCTCAGTCATGGTGGAGACTCATCTTCTTCAATAGTAGGTCTCAGTCCTTAGAAGGCCAACTTGTCATACAGAGTACAGGAGGAGAGTGATGTATGAGCGCAGTGTCATGAAGGGACTCCTCTCTCCATCTCACTTATGGTGGAACTCCATCTCTCTCCTCAGAATTGCTCGGTTGGTTGGTGTGTCAGAGCGGAGTGTCAGATCCGGGAGATGGAGGCTCAGAGTTCACTGATCTTCACTATTAATGGAACTGTGACTGAGGACTGGACCACACAGGTAGGTACACTGTCCACACACAGGTAGGTACACTCTCCTAAGATAGGCAGGTACTCTCACAGATAGGTGAATGTTATCTCTATACACAGGTAGATACACTCTACACACTTATAGGTTCACTCTCTACATATAAGTAGGTACACTTTCTACACCAAGGTAGGTACACTTTCTACACACAAGTAGATACTCTTTCTATACTCAGGTAAGTACACTCTCTTTGCATAATTAGATATATTATCTCTACATTCAGGTAAGTACACTGTCTTCACACAAGTAGATACTCCCTTTACTCACAGGTAGGTACACTCTGCACACCAAGGTAGGTACATTGTTTACTCAGAAGTGGATACTTTCTCTACATTCAGGTAAGTACACTCTCTATGCATAAGTAGATATTATCTCTACATTCAGATAGGTACACTGTCTTCACACAAGTGGATACCCCCTTTACTCACAGGTAGGTACACTCTGCACACCAAGGTAGGTACATTGTTTACACACAAGTGGATACTTTCTCTACTTACAGGTAAGTACACTGTCTTCACACAAGTGGATACTCCCTTTTCTCACAGGTAGGTACACTCTCTACACACAACCAGATTCTTTCTGTACAGAGGGGTGGGGGGTTTGTTTTGACTCCTCTACAATACCCCCGCTGTGTGATTTTATAGCCTTCACTGTGTCATTGTCTCTTCATGTTTCAGACGGAACAAATGAAAATCTCCCTACAGAGCTGGGCAGAGATTGTATACGACACCCGGACCTTCCATCAGAGCCAACACTTCACCCGAGCCCAGGTACCGTCCATCCATCCCTCCATCCGTCCATCCATCCCTCCATCCGTCCATCCATCCATCCGTCCATCCATCCCTCCATCCATCCCTCCATCCGTCCATCCATCCCTCCATCCATATGAACCAGTGCTCCTTCATCCATTCTTCCTTTTATCTATCCATCCACCCCCTTAGGAGTCGCTAAGTTTTGGGTCCCCCTTAAGCTCTACACAGCCAGGCAACACACAAGAGCTTGGATTTGTCATTGTATTAAGGGGTTAAGAACTTGGATGTGGTCTAGGGGTATATGGGATGCCCGAGGCACTGTAGAACGTGGCCAAACTCCTTAGCAACTATGTACAAAAATGTGAATAGCAACAGTCTTTTTCCACGAAGAGCCCCAAAGACTCTTCCTAGTGTACCTCCTCAGACCATAGATGATTGCTGCTCTTCACCCATCTGTACTGAGGGTTTTCCCTGGGTAAGGGGGCCCAGAAGCTGACAATTTAGCATAAGCAGTCCCAGGTGAGAAGCTAGTTGGGTCTTGCACCTGACCACCCTCTCCCCTTATCCAGCCCAGGGTGTGTAGGAATACTCACACTGTCCTTTCCTGTCAGCTTAGTGGGTTGGTGGCTGCCTTCAGGTCTTTTGCTGGGCTTTTTTCTTCCCTGCTGCTCAGGATGTCCCCTCCAGGAGACAGTGGCACAGTGGAGATCCTCTTCTCCAGCAAGCTGCCTGTAGGTAGGCCCCCTTCCCTGGGCCCCCTTCCATGCTCCACACTCCAGATTTCCTCACTCCATCTTCCACCCGACACTGCTACCTTCCACCCAGGCTCTGCGATACATAAAGGTTGCCTTGGACACCATACCCAACCAAGGTCCCTCAAGCATGCAGATCTGAGCCTCCTCCCCTTCTTGGTCCCTCCTCCAGAAAGCTCCAAGATTTCTGGAAGGGTGGGGGGGGCTCCAGAAGCTCTGACGTTCAGAACCTCCCAGCCTGTCCTGAGGTGAACGCTTGCCTCAGTCCCAGGCTGACTCATCCCAGGCTGCTATTCAGCCTCTTGTCTAAAAAAGAAAAAAACAAACAGCCTATCTAGCTAACCTGGAGGGCGTTACAGATCAATCTATCCATGTATGAACCATCCATCCACTTTACATTCATCCACCCATCTAGTCATCCATCCATTTGTGTATGAATATGTCCTCCCCCCATCCATCTACCAATCCATCCATCCTTCTATTCTTCGTATATAAATCCAGTATACCAGAATATTAATGGCCTTTGGAAAGGTCTACTATGTGGACTTTTTACCCCAAGGACTATGCAAAGAATGAAGGGACTTACCATCTCTTCAGGATTCTTACCATCTGTTCAGGAGGGGGTTTTGCAGTAAAAGCAGTGCCCAGGGTAAAAATGTCAAATTGCACCCCCCCCCCCCCTCAAAAAATATATGAGCATTATGTGTGAGCAAAAATCCCCCAAAAAAAATCAAGCACAAACCTGCATACTTACCCGCTAAGCATAAATTCCCCCTTCTCCCAGTACAAACCCGCCCCCCCTCTACTGACATTCTTTGCCACCCCCCCCCATCTCGCCCAGCTCAAATCCATTCTCTCCCCCCAACAAAACAAAAAATTCACAAATCCCCCCCACTCTAAATCCCCCCAGATCAAATACCCCTCCCCCAATTATTCTAGCACAAATGCCTCCTAATCATCCCTACTGGCACAGATCCCCCCCCATGCCCCAAAAAAATTATCTCCCCCTCTAGCACAAATCCCTTCCCCTCTACCACACCTCCTTTTCTAGCACAAATCCCCCCTCCTAGCACAAATCCTGTTCCCCCCTCCCAACACAAATCCCCAAATCCCCCCAAATCACCACTCCTAGCACACCTCCCCAAACTTCCCCTCCTAGAACCATTCTTACCCCGATAGCTCCTCCCCCCCCACAAATTCCTCCTCCCAACAAAAATCCCCTCACCCCAATCTCCTCCTGTTGCCCCTTAACACCTTCCATGATACTACAGTGCCCAGGGCAGCTACCCCTCCTGCCCACCCCTTGTCCTGGCCCTGGGTACAAGTGAGCTGTGCTCTGCTACACAAGGGTGTCATGGTAAAAGGGTTATGACTGATGAAGTATACGGCGGGTATTATTCCAAATCCCTTTGGGGCTTCAGGAAGGAAAGTTTAGCTGCCCCTGGGGGAGGGAAGTTTGTTGCCTCTTCTAGACCAAAACCTCAGGAATTCAGGAGTTGGCAGTCGGTGGACATGTGCTTTGTAAAGCTATTTAGCAGTACAGTTTTGCACTGTCCTCTGTGTCGGGATTGGCTGCTCATCCTTCTGTAGCTGCTCAGCGGAGTTTCCTTCCGTATCTGGGGACTGATATCTGACACAATTGGGTCTTTGGTGTAATTTCCCACTCTGAAGTCCAGGAGGTTTAGGTATTCAGTCTAAAATCCCCACCACCACCACCACCACCACCACCACCACCAGCACCTGAAGTCCCAGAATCCTCTTGTTTCCTGCCTTATCACTGTGCTCTCATCTATTGCAGGCTCAGACAGTTCTGGAGGTTCTCGGGGAGTATAATTACCTTCCTATAATAGTCGGGAGCAGTGTGGGGGGTTTGGTTCCGCTGGCGCTCATCATAGCTGCATTATACAAGGTAAGTGTTCAGTAGAGGGTGGTGAAAGGTGGGGAAAATCTCACATTACCTTGTTTTTTACCTGAATTATTCCATACACTGGCTGCAAAGGGCCACAGTTTCCTTCTGGGTGTTCCACCACGGCCTCCTTCTGGGTGTTCCACCACAGCCTCCTTCTGGGTGTTCCACCACGGCCTCCTTCTGGGTGTTCCACCACGGCCTCCTTCTGGGTGTTCCACCACGGCCTCCTTCTGGGTGTTCCACCACAGCCTCCTGTGTATTCCACCACAGCCTCCTTCTGGGTGTTCCACCACGGTCTCCATCTGGGTGTTGCCATTTTCATTTCTCTCTCCATCCTCCTCCAGTCTCCAACTTCCCAGGTGCCACCTGTGTATCTCCTCCCATGGCCTGCCCATACTTCTCCTGCCTCCTGCTTTGTCTTTATAACACTTCTGTTCCCTTTGCAACCCCAATCCATCCCTACCTACCAACCTCTATGTACCGTAATTAATAGACATTGTCTCTTTTGGTGTATATGTGGCTCTGTGTCTTCAGAAGATCTTGTCCTCTGTAGTCCAGTCTCACACAGATTTCCTCCCTGAGCCAAAAGCATTTTCTCTCAGACCATTATCCAGATCCGTATATTACAGGTTGCCTAACTGTCCCTTTATACAGTATATGTGAGTTTGGTGCTCTCGGGTCATAGCTCTCGGGATTGCAATGCTGGTGACCATCCAGATCCATATATTACAGGTTGTCTAACTGTCCCTTTATATATGTGAGTTTGGTGCTCTCGGGTCAGAGCTCTCAGGGTTGCAATGCTTGTGACCATCCAGATCCATATATTACAGGTTGTCTAACTGTCCCTTTATATATGTGAGTTTGGTGCTCTCGGGTCATAGCTCTCGGGATTGCAATGCTTGTGACCATCCAGATCCATATATTACAGGTTGTCTAACTGTCCCTTTATATACAGTTGTGGCCAAAATTATTCAACCCCCACTGAAATTGAGTGTTTTGGCCAGTTTGACATTGCTTTTGATCATTCAGTCATCTTGCTTACATTTACATTAAAGAGGCACTTGTAGGTCAGACAAATATAACATAACAGTTATAATGAAATAACCACAAATGTCTTTTCTGTGCTCACAGCATTATCAGTTTTATTCAACCCCCAAGTGACATTCAATCTTAGTACTTAGTACAGCATCCTTTTACAGTTATAACAGCTTTTAAACGTGAAGCATAGCTTGACACAAGTGTCTTGCAGCGATCTACGGGTATCTTCGCCCATTCTTCATGGGCAAAGGCCTCCAGTTCAGTCACATTCTTAGGCTTGCGCACTGCAACTGCTTTCTTTAAGTCCCACCAGAGGTTCTCAATCGGATTTAAGTCTGGTGACTGCGATGGCCACTCCAAAATGTTCCAGCCTTTCCTCTGCAACCATGCTCTAGTGGACTTGGAGGTATGCTTGGGATCATTGTCCTGTTGAAAGGTCCAACGTCTCCCAAGCCTCAGGTGTGTGACGGACTGCATCACGTTTCCATCCAATATCTCCTGGTACTGAAGAGAATTCATGGTACCTTGCACACGCTGAAGCTTCCCTGTACCTGCAGAAGCAAAACAGCCCCAAAGCATGATTGACCCTCCACCATGCTTCACAGTAGGCAAGGTGTTCTTTTCATCATAGGCCTTGTTCTTCCTCCTCCAAACATAGCGTTGATCCATGGGCCCAAACAGTTCTAATTTTGTTTCATCAGTCCACAGAACACTATCCCACAACTTTTGTGGTTTGTCCACATGGCTTTTGGCATACTGCAGTCGACTCTTCTTATTCTTTGGAGACAGCAAGGGGGTACGCCTGGGAGTTCTGGCACGGAGGCCTTCATTACGCAGTGTGCGTCTTATTGTCTGGGCTGAAACTTCTGTACCCACATCTGACAAATCTTTTCTCAGTTCCTCAGCAGTCACACGGGGACTTCTCTCCACTCTACGCTTCAGGTAGCGCACAGCAGTCGAAGTCAGCATCTTCTTTCTGCCACGACCAGGTAGCGTTTCAACAGTGCCCTTTGCCTTGAATTTGCGAATGATGCTTCCTAAGGTGTCTCTTGGTATGTTTAACATCTTTGCAATCTTCTTATAGCCATTGCCCTTCCTGTGAAGAGAAATCACCTCTTCTCTTGTCTTCCTGGACCATTCTCTTGCCTTCACCATGTTTGTAACCACACCAGTAAATGTCTAGAAGGAGCTGAGTATCACAGTCATTTTAAAGCTGCCTAATTGGTGCTTATTATGCTTGATTGCTGCTCGGTGACATCCACAGGTGTTTTCAATACCTGATGGAAAGCACCTGTATGAACCTCTGTTCTTCAGAGTGGTAGTCTTTAAGGGGTTGAATAATTGTGGCAATGAAGAAACCACATAAGAACCATTTACTACTGTATTACATAAACAATTGATGTCATTTTAGTTGCATTTGGGTAGTTACAACGTCCTTGTAGGATTTGATTCTGAATACAATTCCAAATGTACACTATAGTCCCTAAACCCCTTTACAGCATTGGGGGTTGAATAATTTTGGCCACAACTGTATGTGAGTTTGGTGCTCTCGGGTCAGAGCTCTCAGGGTTGCAATGCTTGTGACCATCCAGATCCATATATTACAGGTTGTCTAACTGTCCCTTTATATATGTGAGTTTGGTGCTCTCGGGTCATAGCTCTCGGGATTGCAATGCTGGTGACCATCCAGATCCATATATTACAGGTTGTCTATGCTGATCCCTGCAGTTCTTGTAGGGCTTGATGTAAAGGGGAATGTGATGTGGGTTGACCAAAGTCCTGCTGCCCTGAACACTTGAACACCTACTAGGTGTGGGGTCTTTATACCTCCTGGACAAGTCCTCAAATCGTTGGAGACCTCCCTATCCCTTGTCTACCCCATGACTTGTCATTGTGTATGAAGGAGTTCCAGCAGTGCAGTCAGTAAAGGTTGATCTTCTGAGTTCCTGTGAGGCTGGAGGTAAAGGGAAATGTGGTTTGGGTTGACCAAAGTCCTGCTGCCTTCTGATGCCCCAGAACAACACTTGAACATCTGCTAGATAGGGTTCTCCAGACCTCCTGGGTAATGCCTCAAATCATAAATGTTGGAGGTCCCCTCCTATCTCGAGTCTGTCCTATGACTTGTTATTGTGTATGAATTTCCAGCAGTGCAGTCAGTAGAGGTTGATCTCCGGGGTTCCTGTGGGGCTGGAGGTAAAGGAAAATGTGGTGTGGGTTGAGCAATCCTGATTATTGTTGGACATTTAACAGGAATCTTCAGGAAAAGACTTCAGTGCTTGATAATGGCCACCAGGGGGACCAATATAGCCTAAAAAAGGACATTCAAAACAAAAGTGCCAAAAAACAAGTGTAATACTCATAACATAAACAGGTCAACCATCCATCGTGATTATTAACCCCTCCCCCTCCAGAGGATAACCCCCCCCCCTTCCTTCCTTCCTGATTAGGCCATTTTTTGCTTTACGGCGCTGCATTACTTTAACTGACAATTGCGCAGTCATGCAACGCTGCACCCAAATGAAAGTTACGTCCTTTTTTCCCCATAAATAGAGCTTTCTTTCGGTGATATTTGATTGCCTGTGCGGTTTTTTTTTTTTGCACTGTAAACAAAAAAAAATGACAATTTAAAAAAAAAAAATCAATGTTTTGGACTTTTTGCTATAAAACATGACCAGAAAAAAATATGTAAAAAATCTAATTTCTTCATACCTTTTGGCCAAAATGTCTCCCGCTCTGTGTCTGCGCTAAAACAAATCCCGATACGTGTAAACTAATTGGTTTATGTGAACGTTATAGCGTCTACAAATGGCGGGATAGATACGGGGATTTTCTTTTTTTTTTACTAGTAATGGTGGCGATCAGAGACTTATAGCGGGACTGCGGCGAGCATTCTGACACTGGGGGGGGGGCGACTAACTTGGTGTCACTGACATCTGCAGTGACACCAATACAGTGATCAGTGCTAATAAAAAGCACTGACACTGTACCAGGTGCGGACTGACCATTGGGGCACTGCCTGAGGGCCCGGGGGCAGTAGGGGGCCTTATGAGATGTCCCTGGTACCTTTCATAGGCTTTTTTGGGTGTGGTTTAAGTGTGGACGAGGATATAGGGGCCCCATGATCCCCTATTGCCCGGGGGCCCCATGAGTTGTCAGTCCGCCCCTGCACTGTACTAATGGCACTGGGCAGGAAGGGGTTAACATCTGGGGCCATCAAAGGGTTAACTGTGTGCTGTGTTACTAGGGAGACATGCTGTGCAGAGAGATATAAAGCAGCATGTCCTTGCTGACAGGAGTGAGACCTGTGTTGTTTAAATACAGACCTCTCCCCTGTCAGCTTTACCCGAAGATTGCTGGGTGCCAGCGGGGAATCTGCAGCCGGGACCTGGTGATTGACATGCCTAGCCACCAATGGCGGTGCAGGTAGTGTGGTGCATCCGCGCCCCTTGCCCGGAATTGCAAATTACGTATATATACGTGATCTTGCACAGCCCTGCCGCCCTGTAGCAGTACTTCTACTAAAGGGCGGCAGGCAAGCGGTTAAATCATGCATCAAACAATATATCTATAAAAATATATGCAAAATCCCGAATGAGTGACCAAGTGCTTGATGTCCCAATAAAGAGACGATCCAAAGTAATGTGCAGTGCAGCCTTCAGCATCCAAAGACTGCTCCCAAGGGGCCAATCCACCGCACCACCATGGTAAAAAATGGCAGCTTACCCAAAGGTGATGACCCCCTTATTGAAGAGTGGCCACATTGTGCTTGGGATTAAAGCACTCCTCCATCATGCATCAACCACGGTGAATAGTCAATCCCATCACGGATATATCGGGGAAAGAAAGAGGAAAAAGAGACAGAAATTCTAATAGTGTAAAACAATTAAAAATGTATTTTCATATAGCAATAGAACTTCCGAAACCGTATATGGTAACAGTGCTGTACAGAAGTTCCTCGTTCTGGAGACACAGGGACACACTTCCGATATGATGTGCTTCTGGTCAGCGTGGTGACGTCACAATATACTGCCCCACTCTATGTGTTTGGACACAAAAAACGTAGGGCAAAGTGGTACGTGACGAAACACGTAGGGCGGAGTGGTACGTGACAAAATACGTAGGGTGCAGTGGTATGTGACGAAACACTTATGGTGGAGTGGTATATGACAAAATACATAGGTTGGAGTGGTACGTGATGAAATACGTATGGTGGAGTGATATGTGATGAAACACGTAGGGTGGAGTGATATGTGACAAAACACATAGGGTGGAGTGGTACGTGATGAAGCATGTAGGGCGGAGTGGTACGTGACGAAACATGTAGGGTGGAGTGGTATGTGATGAAACACATAGGGCGGAGTGGTACGTGACAAAACACGTAAAGTGGAATGGTACGTGATGAAACACGTAGAGTGGAATGGTACGTGATGAAACACGTAGGGCGGAGTGGTACGTGACAAAACATGTATGGTGGAGTGGTATGTGATGAAACACATAGGGCGGAGTGGTACGTGACAAAACACGTAAAGTGGAATGGTACATGATGAAACACGTAGAGTGGAATGGTATGTGATGAAACACGTAGGGTGGAGTGGTACGTGATGAGACACGTAGGGCGGAGTAGTACATGGCGAAACACGTAGGGTAGAGTGGTACGTGACGAAACATGTAGAGTAGAGTGGTAAGTGACGAAATATATAGGGTGGAGTGGTATGTGGCGAAACACGTAGGGTGGAATGGTACGTAATGAAGCACGTATGGCGGAGTGGTACATGGCGAAACATGTAGGGTAGAGTGGTACGTGACAAAACACGTAGGGCAGAGTGGTACATGGCAAAACACGTAGGGTAGAGTGGTATGTGACAAAACACGTAGGGTAGAGTGGTACGTGATAAAAGACGTAGGGTACAGTGGTACGTGACGAAACACGTAGGGTGGAGTGTTACATGGCGAAACACGTACGGTAGAGTGGTACGTGACAAAACACGTAGGGCGGAGTGGTAGATGGCGAAACATGTAGGGTAGAGTGGTACATGACGAAACACGTAGGGTAGAGTGGTACGTGATGAAACACGTAGGGTAGAGTGGTACATGACAAAACACGTAGGGTGGAGTGGTACATGGCGAAACATGTAGGGTAGAGTGGTACATGACGAAACACGTAGGGTAGAGTGGTACGTGATGAAACACGTAGGGTAGAGTGGTACGTGACAAAAAATATAGGGTGGAGTGGTAGATGACGAAACACGTAGGGTGGAGTGGCACGCTATTTTCACCAAGCTGACCGGAAGTACACCATATCGAAAGTGCATCTGAGTTTCTGGAATGAGGGATTTCTTTACAGCACTGATGTGTCTTTCCAATGTCCTCCATTGATTTCACGTCCTGGTGTCACTGGAACAAGAAGTGAAAGGAAATCTCCTCAGTGGAGACACAAACCTAACAGAGGTCCGAGCTTTCTACACTCCATCCATCACTGGAAGCTCTGACTGTTGTTGGGCTTTGATAGGCTGAAAACCTTGGCATGGCAGTGGAATCCATGAGAAATGTGGAAATGTCTCCTTCACCATGACGTTGTTAGATTACAGAGGAGTGAGCCCACTAGACGTAGAGAGAGGAAGGACCGCTGCTCTGTCTCCAGGGACCGACCAGAAGAGGAAGGACTGCAAACCACAACCTGTCCTCCTACGTGATGATTCCAAATGTTTGCAATCGAGCAAAACACAAACAAGAAAACAAGCCATCTCCGGAGCTGGAGCTGCTCCACCCGGACTCCACATTTCCCTTCTGTGTGGTGCAGCGAGGTTCAATCGTATGCAGTGTCTTCATATTGACTCCCCATCAGACTTCCCAGATCCAGCCACCCGCCATGGGCCTGAAAGTGCAAATAATGAATGGAAAAAATGGGGAGTCCTGGGGAGACTCAAACTACTGGGGGGGGTAAAATCCTTCTACTGTGGGAGGGGCAGAGGCACAAACCACTGGGGGAAATCTCCCCATTGTGGGAGGGGCAGAGGCACAAACTACTGGGGGAAATCTCCCCATTGTGGGAGGGGCAGAGGCACAAACTACTGGGGGAAATCTCCCCATTGTGGGAGGGGCAGAAACACAAACTACTGGGGGAAATCTCCCCATTGTGGGAGGGGCAGAAACACAAACTACTGGGGGAAATCTCCCCATTGTGGGAGGGGCAGAGGCACAAACTACTGGGGGAAATCTCCCCATTGTGGGAGGGGCAGAGGCACAAACTACTGGGGGAGATCTCCCCATTGTGGGAGGGGCAGAGACACAAACTACTGGGGGAAATCTCCCCATTGTGGGAGGGGCAGAGACACAAACTACTGGGGGAAATCTCCCCATTGTGGGAGGGGCAGAGACACAAACTACTGGGGGAAATCTCCCCATTGTGGGAGGGGCAGAGGCACAAACTACTGGGGGAAATCTCCCCATTGTGGGAGGGGCAGAGACACAAACTACTGCAGAAATCTCATCATTGTGGGAGGGGCAGAGGCACAAACTACTGCAGAAATCTCATCATTGTGGGAGGGGCAGAGACACCAACTACTGGGGGAAATCTCCCCATTGTGGGAGGGGCAGAGGCACAAACTACTGGGGGAAATCTCCCCGTTGTGGGAGGGGCAGAGACACAAACTACTGCGGGAAATCTCCCCATTGTGGGAGGGGCAGAGACACAAACAACTGGGGGAAATCTCCCGATTGTGGGAGGGGCAGAGGCACAAACTACTGGGGGAAATCTCCCCATTGTAGGAGGAGCAGAGACTCAAACTACTGCAGGAAATCGCCCCATTGTGGGAGGGGCAGAGACACAAACAACTGGGGGAAATCTCCCGATTGTGGGAGGGGCAGAGGCACAAACTACTGGGGGAAATCTCCCCATTGTGGGAGGGGCAGAGGAACAAACCACTGCGGGAAATCTCCCCATTGTGGGAGGGGCAGAGACACAAACTACTGGGGGAAATCTCCCCATTGTGGGAGGGGCAGAGACACAAACTACTGGGGGAAATCTCCCCATTGTGGGAGGGGCAGAAACACAAACTACTGGGGGAAATCTCCCCATTGTGGGAGGGGCAGAAACACAAACTACTGGGGGAAATCTCCCCATTGTGGGAGGGGCAGAGACACAAACTACTGGGGGAAATCTCCCCATTGTGGGAGGGGCAGAGACTCAAACTACTGGAGGGAATCTCCCCATTGTGGGAGGGGCAGAGGCACAAACTACTGGGGGAAATCTCCCCATTGTGGGAGGGGCAGAGACACAAACTACTGTAGGGGAAATCTCCCCATTGTGGGAGGGGCAGAGACACAAACTACTGTAGGGGAAATCTCCCTATTGTGGGAGGGGCAGAGACACAAACTACTGGGGGAAATCTCCCCATTGTGGGAGGGGCAGAGACACAAACTACTGGGGGAAATCTCCCCATTGTGGGAGGGGCAGGGACACAAACTACTGGGGGAAATCTCCCCATTGTGGGAGGAGCAGAGACTCAAACTACTGCAGGAAATCTCCCCATTGTGGGAGGGGCTGAGACACAAACAACTGGGGGAAATCTCCCCATTGTGGGAGGGGCAGAGGCACAAACTACTGGGGGAAATCTCCCCATTGTGGGAGGGGCAGAGGCACAAACTACTGGGGGAAATCTCCCCATTGTAGGAGGAGCAGAGACTCAAACTACTGCAGGAAATCTCCCCATTGTGGGAGGGGCAGAGACACAAACAACTGGGGGAAATCTCCCGATTGTGGGAGGGGCAGAGGCACAAACTACTGGGGGAAATCTCCCCATTGTGGGAGGGGCAGAGGAACAAACCACTGCAGGAAATCTCCCCATTGTGGGAGGGGCAGAGACACAAACTACTGGGGGAAATCTCCCCATTGTGGGAGGGGCAGAAACACAAACTACTGGGGGAAATCTCCCCATTGTGGGAGGGGCAGAAACACAAACTACTGGGGGAAATCTCCCCATTGTGGGAGGGGCAGAGACACAAACTACTGGGGGAAATCTCCCCATTGTGGGAGGGGCAGAGACTCAAACTACTGGAGGGAATCTCCCCATTGTGGGAGGGGCAGAGGCACAAACTACTGGGGGAAATCTCCCCATTGTGGGAGGGGCAGAGACACAAACTACTGGGGGAAATCTCCCCATTGTGGGAGGGGCAGAGACACAAACTACTGGGGGAAATCTCCCCATTGTGGGAGGGGCAGAGACACAAACTACTGGGGGAAATCTCCCCATTGTGGGAGGGGCAGAGACACAAACTACTGGGGGAAATCTCCCCATTGTGGGAGGGGCAGGGACACAAACTACTGGGGGAAATCTCCCCATTGTGGGAGGAGCAGAGACTCAAACTACTGCGGGAAATCTCCCCATTGTGGGAGGGGCTGAGACACAAACAACTGGGGGAAATCTCCCCATTGTGGGAGGGGCAGAGACACAAACTACTGGGGGAAATCTCCCCATTGTGGGAGGGGCAGAGACACAAACTACTGCAGGAAATCTCCCCATTGTGGGAGGGGCAGAGACACAAACAACTGGGGGAAATCTCCCCATTGTGGGAGGGGTAGAGACACAAACTACTGAACTACTGGGGGAAATCTCCCCATTGTGGGAGGGGCAGAGGCACAAACTACTGGGGGAAATCTCCCCATTGTGGGAGGGGTAGAGACACAAACTACTGAACTACTGGGGGAAATCTCCCCATTGTGGGAGGGGCAGAGGCACAAACTACTGGGGGAAATCTCCCCATTGTGGGAGGGGCAGAGGAACAAACCACTGCAGGAAATCTCCCCATTGTGGGAGGGGCAGAGACACAAACTACTGGGGGAAATCTCCCCATTGTGGGAGGGGCAGAGACACAAACTACTGGAGGGAATCTCCCCATTGTGGGAGGGGCAGAGACACAAACTACTGGGGGAAATCTCCTCACTGTGGGAGTGGCAGAGACACAAACTACTGCAGGAAATCTCCCCATTGTGGGAGGGGCAGAGACACAAACTACTGGGGGAAATCTCCCCATTGTGGGAGGGGCAGAGACACAAACTACTGGGGGAAATCTCCCCATTGTGAGAGGGGCAGAGACACAAACTACTGGGGGAAATCTCCTCACTGTGGGAGTGGCAGAGACACAAACTACTGGGGGAAATCTCCCCATTGTGGGAGGAGCAGAGACTCAAACTACTGCAGGAAATCTCCCCATTGTGGGAGGAGCAGAGACTCAAACTACTGCAGGAAATCTCCCCATTGTGGGAGGGGCAGAGACACAAACTACTGGGGGAAATCTCCCCATTGTGGGAGGAGCAGAGACTCAAACTACTGCAGGAAATCTCCCCATTGTGGGAGGGGCAGAGACATAAACTACTGGGGGGAAATCTCATTATGGGAGGGGCAGAGACACAATTTTGAATGATTGTTTTGGTGTATTATACAGCAGAATTTGTCCTTTTGAGGTTTGTTAGGTATCGTTACTCTCGCACAGCCCAGTCTCGTTATATGAGTGAGTTCTCTGTCTGGATCTTCTCAGTCCGGAACCAGTAACAGGCTGACAGCCCTGATATCAGCAGAGCGGGATTGGACTGCGACAGAATACACATACTGTATGCTTTGTACTTTAAATGTATGTAACAAAATGACTGGTTCTCTTTAACCAAATGTTCTCCATATGTTCTCCTCCCAGTTGGGCTTCTTCAGGCGCCAATATAGAGAGATGCTGGAAAATCCTGAAGACATCAACATGGAAAATGAGGCGGCCAAAGAGCCAAAAACTCGCATGGCACCAGAATGAGGGGAACCTGACCAAATGACATTTCTATAGATAACTTGGGCATGAAATGAGGAGACTTTTCTTTGATTATTCAGCGGGGTGAGAAGGACGGATCCAACGTCACGTAGCCTGGCCACAGACTGACACATAGCTGATATCATCTCCCCTGCCCCACCTTGTAGAAGCTTTTTGCAGCAATGTCGGAGCTGATAACAGAGAAGAAAACAGAGGTGGTCCTCAGAAATAAACCCCCCCCCCCCCCGGCCTCCCGTATTTGGTGTTTGTACCGGAGTCTACGGATAGTCGTCAACTTATTGGTGATATTCAAACAAGCAGTTTCCTTCGTCTCGGTCAGACGCTGCATATCCCGGACTTATCTGTCAAGGACTCATTGTGACCATCATATGCACCTTCCTCAGAGACATTCAGATCCTTAGAAAGGAAAAATGAACCATCTTCTGTTATCTGCTTTTGGACGTACAGCCTTTGTTAGATGGACTTCAAGGCCAGAACTGAACATGCACATTTCCTTTCATTATCATTCGTTTTTTTTGCATGAAAATCTTTTGTTTTTCGGATATTCGGATGTATCCACATTTCCAAATGGATATAGTAACAAATGTCAAGAAAACCCAAAAAAGTTATCACAAAATGAATGCATTTGTTTCTTTTGGATTCATTGTGACTAGCCGATTGTTAAGGAGCGGGCGGCCGTTGCGTCCTTAGCAACCATGACTCATCGACTGTCAGCGAGATTCCCCATACTCGTTCACATGGGGGAGCAGAATCCTGGCTTCCAGATTCCGATAAGTCACCTCCGCACCCCCACTGGGCCAGGGTTGTGGGGAAGAGGGACTCGTTTGCTTGCATTCCCCGCTGGCAGCAGATGAGTTGATAAGGACGCAGCGGCCGCCCGCTCCATAACAACTACCACTTCCGAAGGAATCTAAACAAATGCCGAAGATTCGAAACAAATTCCGAAAATAAATCAGTTCAACATAATGAATATGATGACATGAAATTCTTTATTTAACTAATACATCTGAAATGAAATGTAATGAAAGCTTGCACATGTCTAGGACAATACTGAGGAGATTCCTCCTCGCAGGACAGGAACTGAGGGCAAATCTCCCTAACTGGGTACAGCATTTAAAATCCAACGGGTGATCCAGACCTGCACACTTCATCCAGAAAAAAGACTTTGTTCAGAGTTTAACCCCAACATCTAGAAGCTTCTCGGCCTTTTGGCTAAGATCAAGTGTAGTATCTGTTCTTATCAGTGTCCAGTGGGGGTGCTCCCGGCCATTCAAGCTTTGCGGGGATGGCTGTTGTATAGTACCCTCACTGGTATGATGGGGGTCCGGAAGGCTAGTACCGGAGGGACAGAAACCAGGGAGCGCCATGATTCGTTCTGGGGCCTTGGGAGTAATTCCTCTGGGAAAGCTGGAAAAACCCAGTACCTCCTGATTTGGATGGGTCTACCTTGGTCTGGCCAGGGGCTGAGGAGGCAGAAAGTCCGCAAACACAGTGCCCCCTGAGTAGTCGCCTCAGGGGTGCTCTGAGTAGCACTTGGGTGTGGGACCCCACGTTGTGAATGAGCACATGGTCACCGAGTTTAAAACACTTTTTGCACTGCGCCTCTAGGACCGGGCCTTTTGGCCAAGTCCTGGGCAATTTTTTTTGCTACAGGCCTCAGGGTCTGGTCAGTGCACAATTTGGGCACGACACTTTTTTATTATTTTTATAGATTTATTTAATTATTTATTTATTTATTTTTTCTCAACCCACGTTTGTCACTTTTACTTATGTGTGTGTTTTTCTCACAGGATGGAGGGTGTGGGTCCTCGGGCCTGCCCTGAAGTCTAGGGGGAGGATGTGTGGCCTTTTGGTTCCTTCCTCCCCTGTCCCTGGGGGGTTTTCTCTTCGGGAGAGCCCCCCGACCAAGTACTGGATGTCCGGCTTCGGCTTGACATAAGGAAAGGTGGTCCACCAGGCCTTTTGGCCAGGAGGACCAAACGGGAACCTTGTCCCTGTCAGGAGCTTCGTGCCCCGGGGGATCAGGGTAGTGGTCCAACCCCTTCGGGGGTAGGACAAAGCACACCCCTAAGTGCACTTTTTGTGTGGTGTTTTTGCACTTGCACTTTTTTGTGAAACACTTACGGGTTTTTACGTTCTAGTTTGCACGTTTGCGGACTTACAACAAAAAAAAAAAAAAAATCTAGAAGCTTATACTGGCAATGGAGAGAGAAGAGTGAGTCTTGGTGCTTCCAATCCTCTCCTGTAGGTTCTGCTGCCTGGCTCCTCTCTAACATTCTCCTGGATCTCCAGCCTGGTCAGCAAGCCAAGCTTTCCTGGTGTTACCCTTCTCCACCCCCTCTAATCATGATTTCCACTAACCGCCTGACCGATAATGTCACATTGGTGAAAACTCCTGTCTCATGACTAGAGCACCAGAGATAGGTCATCCAAATCCCCCCCCTTTTGGCTATACTTAAAGAAAAACATGACCCCAATTTTGGAGTAAATGGCCAACATGGCCTTTTATTAACAAACATTTTAACACACCAACCATTCCTTATAACAGAAACATACAGAGTTGTTGTTGTTGGTCTTCTAAGGCCCCCCCAAAAAATGATCTGAAATGCACCTGCGGACAACCATATTACACAAGGCCTCCAGCCGCCACCAACCAGCTCGGAGACAACCATACCGTCCGCAGTGCAGCACCACCACCTTCCGGTTAAACCTCGGTTAACTGGAATGTCCCCGGGCCCCCCATACCACCGATGGGGTCCCACACCATTACCTGTACCTCCAAGATAAGAACCGCCTCCAAAGACCAACAACCTCCCAAGACCGAAATAACCCCCCTTTCCCCGCGAGAGGAACACAATACTCCCTAAAATAGGGAGGGCGGGAGGGAAGCTCACTCACCAACGTCCAGCTCCGACTGATGCCCCCCCGCCACCGGGACACCCCACCCTAAGGCGCGGCAGAGCCCACCCACGCTCTCCTTCTACCAACCAGCACCCCCAGCTATACTTTTCCACACCCCCTGGCACATAATTAACCCTTTCTATTTTCCTTCCCACTCTAGGCCTAGTCATGCCCGCCCTGCGATAATTTTCTTTTTTCCTTTCTACGGGACTTTCTTTTCTTGTATATAACATTTTCTGCATGAGGAACCAAATGTAGAATCCATTCACCAATAAATCTTCCTCCAAAAGCAGGTCCACCAAATCCCTTCCCCTCCCGAGCTGACCCAGCCTCTGCTTTGTGTTGGAGGAAGTGACCTCTGTCAGTATACATTGAGGTCTAGTCATCGGATCTGAATCTGGAGGACGAGGGGGGGGCCGTATGGTGACAACTGCTGCAGGATTACACAGAATTACACAAGAAGTTGGCCAAGCGAGGTTGCAGTTGGTTAAGATTTGTCATTGTCACCGGCTGACACAACGAACATAAAACCACAAAATGATCCGATGCAGTTAGTCCATCTATGGAGAGAGGAAGGGATATAATACACAAATGCCAACATCCCTAACGAATACAAGGGGGGAGGGGGGAACTTCCTCTTTTTTGGTTGGACATTAACAGCACAATATTACTTGTATGATACATTTCAACAATTCAAAAGAGATTTTTGATACAAACAGTATGAAATTTTATTTCTACAATCTTCAAAAATAAATATAAATCTACAATCCATATTGCGGCGGTGTCACCAGAGATGGTATTGTAATGCCAATCATGGATCCTGCGTGGGTCGCACTTCACGCGTTTCGAGATCAACAAACATCTCTTCTTCAGAAGTGCCCAAGAAGACATAAGAAGGGACCAGGGGAAAGAGATCCCAAGGTCAAGGGGTCCCAATGAGGACAAACTGCGGCTTATATGCTCAAGAAGGCATGCCTGAGATATTTATTTATTTCAGGTACTTACAGTCATGGCCGAAATTGTTGGCACCCTTGATATTTTTCCTGAAAATCAAGTATTTCACACAAAAAAGGTATTGCATTAACACATGTTTTGCTATACACATGTTTATTCCCTTTGTATGTATTGGAACAAATATAAAACAGAGGCAGAAAAGCAAATATGACATAATGTCACACAAAACCCCAAAAATGGGCTGGACAAAAGTATTGGCACCCTTAACTTAATATTTGGTTGCACACCCTTTGGAAAACATAACTGAAATCAGTCGCTTCCTATAACCATCAATAAGCTTCTGACACCTCTCACCCGGAATTTTGGACCACTCTTCCTTTGCAAACAGCTCCAGGTCTCTCTTATTGGAAGGACACCTTTTCCCAACAGCAATTTTAAGATCTCTCCACAGGTGTTCAATGGGATTTAGATCTGGGCTCATTGCTGGCCACTTCAGAACTCTCCAGCGCTTCTTTGCCATCCATTTCTGAGTGCTTTTTGACGTATGTTTGGGGTCATTGTCCTGCTGGAAGACCCAGGATCTTGGACGCAAACCCAGCTTTCTGACACTGGGCCCTACAGTGCGACCCAAAATCCTTTGGTAATCCTCAGATTTCATGATGCCTTGCACACAGTCAAGGCACCCAGTGCCAGAGGCAGCAAAACAACCCCAAAACATCATTGAACCTCCACCATATTTTACCGTAGGTACTGTGTTTTGTTCTTTGTAGGCCTCATTCCGTTTTCGGTAAACAGTAGAATGATGTGCTTTACCGAAAAGCTCTATCTTGGTCTCATCTGTCCACAAGACGTTTTCCCAGAAGGCTTTTGGCTTACTCAAGTACATTTTGGCAAACTGTAGTCTTGCTTTTTTATGTCTCTGTGTCAGCAGTGGGGTCCTCCTGGGTCTCCTGCCATAGCGTTTCATTTCATTTAAATGTCGACGGATAGTTCGCGCTGACACTGATGCTCCCTGAGCCTGCAGGACAGCTTGAATGTCTTTGGAACATGTTTGGGGCTGCTTATCCACCATCCGGACTATTCTGCGTTGCAATCTTTCATCAATTTTCCTCATCCGTCCACGACCAGGGAGATTAGCTACAGTGCCATGGGTTGCAAACTTCTTGATAATGTTGCGCACTGTGGACAAAGGCAAATCTAGTTCTCTGGAGATGGACTTGTAACCTTGAGATTGTTGATATTTTGCCACAATTTTGGTTCTCAGGTCCTCAGACAGTTCTCGTCTCCTCTTTCTGTTGTCCATGCTTAGTGTGGCACAGACAGACACACAATGCAAAGGTTAAGTGAACGTCTCTCCTTTTTATCTGCTTTCAGGTGTGATTTCTATATTGCCCACACCTGTTACTTGCCCCAGGTGAGTTTACAGGAGCATCACATGCTTGTAACATTCTTATTTATCCGCAGTTGTGAAAGGGTGCCAATACTTTTGTCCAGCCCATTTTTGGAGGTTTGTGTGACATTATGTCGAATTTGCTTTCTTTCCTCCCTTTTTTTGTTTTGTCCCAATACACACAAAGGGAATAAACATGTGTATAGCAAAACATGTGTTAATGCAATACGTTTCGTGAGAAATACATGATTTCCTGGAGAAATATCAAGGGTGCCAACAATTTTGGCCATGACTGTATATAGCGCCGTCAATTTACGCAGCGCTTTACATATATATTGTACATTCACATCAGTCCCCGCCCCCGAGGAGCGTACAATCTAAGGTCCCTAACTTACCTTCATACATACACAGACTAGGGACAATGTAGACAGGAGCCAATTAACCTACCAGCATGTCTTTGGAGTGTGGGAGGAAACCCACGCAGGCACAGGGAGAACATGCAAACTCCAGGCAGGAGGTGCCGTGGCTGGGATTTGAACCAACGACCCGAGTACTGCCAGGCGGAAGTGCTAACCATTTAGCAGGGTTGTCTGGACTTAGGTGGCCGCAGTGCGATGTGAGGAAAGCCAGCCATAGATGGTTCAAATCTCCACCGGTTCAGCAGGGACCTGCCAGGATTCTAACCATCTGTGAGCAGGCTGATTGTACCCAACTTGATTGTTGTACGACTTGGGTGCAACCAGCACTTTTCATGATATTATTGCTAGCGGCTATGTTACCATAGTAACACTGTACTACTTTGGGGAAGTGATCAGTATTTTTTTTTTTTTTTTTTTACACAATTTGCTTATAGCAAAGAATTACTTTATATAAACAAGCATTTACCTGAATGACATCGATTCATTCAGCTTTTTTTTGTGCTTAGCTGTGATTTGGTCACAGCTAATCACATGACATGTGCATGTGACCTGCTGTGACCATTCACAGCTAGGCACCAGTATACAATGGATGGCATGAATGAAGCCATTTATGTATACAACTGTCATGTGACCTGCTGTGACCATTCACAGCTAGGCACCAGTATACAATGGATGGCATGAATGAAGCCATCCATGTATACAACTGTCATGTGACCTGCTGTGACCATTCACAGCTAGGCACCAGTATACAATGGATGGCATGAATGAAGCCATCCATGTATACAACTGTCATGTGACCTGCTGTGACCATTCACAGCTAGGCACCAGTATACAATGGATGGCATGAATGAAGCCATCCATGTATACAACTGTCATGTGACCTGCTGTGATTGGTCACAGCAGGTCACATGGTACCGGCAACGGGGGCCGGTACTCAGATCTGTCATCGGCCGTGTCCGAGGTACACGGCCGGTGACAGATCGCGCTGCTGCGCCACTCTGCAGTTGCGCGAACTGAGCATGTGCGGGAGCACGCCAAATGGCGTGCACCCGGAATGCAGAAGCACTTTTGCCGCCACGAAACGGCCATTGGCCGGGCGGCAAATGGTTAAGGACCCCCAGAAGTTAGGTGGACTGAAATTTCCCCCCAGACTAGGATTAGTGAGAATGTGAACAGATGGGTGCCAGTCACGTTTGGACAGTTAATATTCAGACCCATAAACTACGGGTAGAGGGGGTTAGGGTGATAAGACAAAGATTCACCCTGATATGTCCTAACAGAGGTGACCAACTGCACCCCTCAATATACAGGAACCCCACTGACCCATGAAACTATCTCCACTGTTCCTGTTTTCACCCCCAGCACATCAGTCTATAGTACACAGCCAGGCCACCAGATACCACGGCATACCCTCTGACCCAGAAGACACAAATAAACATCTGGGCCTACTAATAGAATCCTTCCATAAGATAGACCCTCATAGACCCTCATAGACCCTCATAGACCCTCATAGACCCTCATAGACCCGGCATAAAAGCACAAGGAATGCGATTCCCCCTCCTGTAGGACATCATCACTCACAACCAACCATCGGCCCAGTGGTGGGGAGTGCTACCAAAGAAATCTCACCCCCTGCATGACAGAACAGAATGGACAGTTATAGGAAATGTTTCCCTTTCCAGGCGTTCCACAGTCATGGAGCACACAATGCCAACATGGCTTCACAGCAATGAGGGGGGGCTGTGGGAGGGCCCAGACTGGTGAGGGGATGGATGAGCAGCATTGGTCGTATCTTCACATCTAACCACATGAAGGGGTGTAGGCCGGAACATTATTTTAAGCATTTCCTTTTGCAGACCTTAACCTCCCTGGCGGTATGATTATTTCAGGTTTTTGGTGCTGAAAGCGGTACCATTTTTTTGCATGGAAATATGTATTTTTTTAATTGTAGGCTGTAATGCAGGCCATAGATGGGGAGAAAAAACGGCAGATTTTTCTTTTAAAAAACGAAAATTCGGTCGTTCAAGCGGCCGACGTTACCATCAATAGTAAAAAAAATCGGCCGATTTTCATCCCTTCTACAGCTGGCAAAAAGTGTCCCTGCAGAGAGCTCCGCTATTTCTGACAGTTCTCTGACAGTTCCTTCACATTTACAGCGGTTGAAACATTGTATCTATTTGTTTCCATTTAGGATACAGATGTTTTTATTCGGAAATAAATAGATACAATGTTGCAACCGCTGTAAATGTGAAGGAACTGTCAGAGAACTGTCAGAAATAGCGGAGCTCTCTGCAGATACACTTTTTGCTGGACTGGAATTCTTCTTATTTTCATCCTACTTCTTCTTCTTCATCCTCATCCTCATCCTCATCCTCTTCTTCTTCATCCTCATCCTCTTCTTCATCATCCTCATCCTCTTCTTCTTCTTCCTCTTCTTCTTCCTCTTCTTCTTCTTCATCCTCATCCTCTTCTTCTTCTTCATCTTCTTCTTCATCCTCATCCTCTTCTTCTTCTTCTTCATCTTCTTCTTCTTCATCCTCATCCTCTTCTTCTTCTTCCTCATCCTCTTCTTCTTCCTCATCCTCTTCTTCATCCTCATCTTCTTCTTCTTCTTCCTCATCCTCTTCTTCTTCTTCTTCTTCTTCTTCCTCATCCTCTTCTTCTTCATCATCCTCATCCTCTTCTTCTTCTTCTTCTTCTTCTTCTTCATCTTCTTCATCCTCATCCTCTTCTTCTTCTTCTTCTTCATCTTCTTCTTCTTCTTCTTCCTCATCATCTTCTTCATCCTCATCCTCATCTTCTTCTTCTTCCTCATCTTCTTCTTCTTCATCCTCTTCTTCTTCATCATCCTCATCCTCCTTCTTCTTCATCCTCATCCTCTTCTTCTTCTTCCTCATCTTCTTCATCCTCATCCTCTTCTTCTTCATCCTCATCCTCTTCTTCTTCTTCATCTTCTTCTTCTTCATCCTCATCCTCTTCTTCTTCATCTTCTTCTTCTTCCTCATCCTCTTCTTCATCCTCATCCTCATCTTCTTCTTCTTCCTCATCCTCTTCTTCTTCTTCTTCTTCTTCTTCTTCTTCATCCTCATCTTCTTCATCCTCATCCTCTTCTTCTTCTTCCTCATCCTCTTCTTCATCCTCATCTTCTTCTTCCTCTTCTTCATCCTCTTTTTCATCCTCTTCTTCATCCTCTTCCTCTTCTTCTTTTTCTTCTTTTTGTCTTCCTCTTGCAGGTCACTGCTCATGCGCAGATTTTTTATCGGTAAAAAATTGGCCGATTGGCCCATTAATGCCGCGAAAATTGGCCGATCGGCCGATTTTTTTCCAACTTTACCAAAAAAAAAAACGGCCAAAATCCCAAAAAACGGCTGACCAAATCGCCCACTAACGATCCGAAAATCGGCTGATTTTATTTTCGGCCGACAAATCGGCTGATTTTCGACCCATCTATGGCCTGCATAATATTTAGGAAAAACTCCCTGAAATCTGTCTGAACAAGAGTCTAGTAAACATCCCGGGGAGGATAAAATTTGAAACACAAAATCATAAATTATAATTTAATAAATAATCATAAAAATAATAATATAATAATAATAAATGTAATTCAATAATATAATCACCAAAAACACTGAAATGTGAAATAGAGCGCCAAGTTGGCCCATCGCTGAGCTCAGTCGCAGAATCGTTTTCAGTGTCTGATGAGGAATTTCCCCCACCAATCATTATCACTCAATTCTGCAAGTGGTTCTGATTTACTATCGCTGTTCTCTAGCCGCTCTAAAACCGCGTCTGACCTAAAGGGACGCTTTTTGGACGCCATGGACGTTTCTCAGTTTCCAGGCAGAAAGAACAGACAAAATGCAGGCAGGGCGCCGGACAAAGCACTCGGGACACAATGTATGTGAAATGGGTTGAGACAGCAATGTTTTACTATGTAAAATGTAAAAAAAAAAAAAAATGACATTTTTAAAAAATTTTAAATTTCCCGCCGCCGGCGGCGCCCGTACGTCCCGACGTCACAGGGACAGGACACAGAAGCCGGATGCCGGCATCGGCCGGAGGAGATGGCCGGGGACGCTGCAGGGGACACATCGTGGGAGCGCAGGGTAAGGTAAGTGAAGAACACATGCCGGAGCAGTGCCGCAGGGTATTCCCGAGTGTAGCTCGGGGGGGTTACTGCTCTTGGTACTGAAATGTTACCCCGAGCTACACTCGGGAATACAGCCAGGGGGGTTAAAATAAAATCAGTAAGCGCTGGTAACATGGCCTTACGTTTGCTCAGCAGGTTTGATGCTGATATTTTCTTTTTGCAAGAGACCAGGTGACACGGATAAAAACACACGCCCATGGTGACTAGCTAGCCGAGGCGTGGTCCATGCCTGGGGGAATGAGGGGGATTTGGAACATACAGTTGCAAGAAAAAGTATGTGAACCCCTTGGGATTACGTGGAGTTTTGCATGAATTGGGCATAAAATGTGCTCTGAATGTCATCTAAGTCACAACAATAGAAGAACACAGTCTGCTGAACATAATACTACACAAACATTAGACGTTGCCATGGTTTAATTGCACATAACATGTAAACATTCACAGTGCAGGGAGGAAAAAGTATGTGAGGCCCTAGCTTAATGACTTCTCCCAGAGCTAATTGGAGCCAGGAGTGAGCCAACCTTGACTCCAATCAGTGTGATGATATTGGATGTGTTGCTGACACCTAGTTTGGGTTTACTGGTTTCAAGAAGCACTGTCTGATGTGAACCATGCCTTGCAGAAAAGAGCTCTCAGAAGACCTACGATCAAGAATTGTTGACTTGCATGAAGCTAGAAAGAGTTACAAAAGTATCTCCTTGAGCCTTGATCTTCATGTGTCCACGGTAAGACAGACTGTCTACAAATGGAGAAAGTTTAGCACTGTTGCTACTCTCCCTAGACGTGGTCATCCTGTAAAAATGACTGCAAGAGCACAGCGCAGAATGCTGCATGAGGTAAAGAAGAATCCCAGAGTGTCAGCTAAAGACCTACAGAAATCTCTGGCACATGCTAACATTTTTGTTGACACATCTACAATAAGGAAAACATTAAACAAGAATGGAGTACATGGGAGGACACCACGGAGGAAGCCTTTGCTGGCCAAAAAGAAGATTGCAGCATGTTTGAAGTTTGCAAAAGAGCACCTGGATGTTCCACAGCACTACTGGCAGAATATACTGCGGACAGATGAAACCAAGATTGAGTTGTTTGGGAAGAACACACAACACTATGTGTGGAGAAAAAAAGGCACAGCACACCAACATCAAAACCTCATCCCCACTGTGAAACATGGCGGAGGGAGCATCATGGTTTGGGGCTGCTTTGTTGCCTCAGGGCTGGACGGATTGTTGTCATTGATGGGAAAATGAATTCCAGAGTTTATCAAGACAGTTTGCAGGAAAACGTACGACCATCTGTCCGCCAACTGAAGCTCCGCAGAGGATGGGTGATGCAACAGGACAATGATGACCCAAAGCATACAAGTAATTCAACAAAACAATGGCTGCAACAGCACAGAATACGCCTTCTGGAGTGGCCCAGTCAGAGTCCTGACCTCAACCCCATTGAAATGCTGTGGCATGACCTTAAGAGAGCGATTCACACCAGACATCCCAAGAATATTGCTACACTGAAACAGTTTTGTGAAGAGGAGTGGTCCAAAATGACTCCAGATCGTTGTGCAGGTCTGATCTGCAACTACAGGAAACGTTTGGTGGAGGTTATTGCTGCCAAAGGAGGGTCAACCAGTTATTAAGTCCAAAGGTTCACATACTTTTTCCTCCCTGCACTGTGAATGTTTACATGTTATGTGCAATTAAACCATGGCAACATCTAATGTTTGTGTAGTATTATGTTCAGCAGACTGTGTTCTTCTATTGTTGTGACTTAGATGACGTTCAGAGCACATTTTATGCCCAATTCACGCAAAACTCCACGTAATCCCAAGGGGTTCACATACATTTTCTTGCAACTGTATAGACTGACTGTGATACCCTTTCACAGCCCGCACTGCCTCTGGCCACCACTAGAGGGAGACTCCAATCCAGCTGGCTGACCACACACAGGCAGATAGGAATCTTACATACAATCTGGTGCCCTCTAAGGGTTGGGGAGCAGTCTAGCAATTGGCACCCCCTTGTAGGATTCCTCCAGATATCCTACAAGACAGAACCCCGGATTTCATCACTCTTCCACTGTCAAAAGTCCTCCCCCACACCAAACACACACCCTCCCCCACACACACCCACACCAGACACACCACAAACGGTAACTTGCCACCACACAACAGTTTATCCGCAGACTGGTCTGCTGGGCCACCACACACACACAGATCTCCGTCTGGTAGATCTGCTGCTTTGCAATCTGCCAACACACAGCAATTGCATACAGATTGGCAATGAAGTTAGACCGAGCACATAGACACTGCAATACAACCATCTCTCCGGAGATCTGAGCCCGAGCTTAGTACACAGAAGTCACTTATTCATTTTATGATTTAATATCCCGAAAGTGGGTGGAGCTAAAAATATGTACAAAGAAAAAAAGAGTTACAGAAAATACAAAAAGACACTCAATTGGCTATTGACTATAAAATAAAAGGGAATACAAACAGAAATAAAACTTTTACCGAGAGTTATCCTGCGACTGGAGAAAGTCAGAGAAAGTCCGCGATTCGCCAGTCAAATAGAACCGGCTCTGTACGAATCACAACGTCCATTTCTCAGGGTCCTCAATTTATTGAGATATGGATGTGGGCTGGACATTAGCCCTTGGCCAATCAACCCTGGGGGGTGTTCCTGTACCGGCCCACAGGACGCTCTGTGTTCCGAAGTGCCCAATCTCGATTGGACCAGGACCATTTTAGATCACCTGGTCAGGGATAGGAAGTCTGACTACATAGATGACAATGTTATATTGATATCCAGGTGTCACCTCCAGTCTAGAAGCTGCTCTGTCCTTTCAGATGCTGATTGGTGGACATTTGTCTCTGACTGAATACTGAACACTGATTGGAGGACATAATTCTCTGAATACTGAACACTGATTGGAGAACATATGTCTCTGACTGAATACTGAACACTGATTGGAGGACATAAATCTCTGAATACTGAACACTGATTGGAGAACATATGTCTCTGACTGAATACTGAACACTGATTGGAGGACGTATGTCTCTGACTGAATACTGAACGCTGATTGGTGAACATATGTCTCTGACTGAATACTGAACGCTGATTGGAGGACGTATGTCTCTGACTGAATACTGAACGCTGATTGGAGGACGTATGTCTCTGACTGAATACTGAACGCTGATTGGAGGACGTATGTCTCTGACTGAATACTGAACACTGATTGGTGAACATATGTCTCTGACTGAATACTGAACGCTGATTGGTGAACATATGTCTTTGACTGAATACTGAACACTGATTGGTGAACGTATGTCTCTGACTGAATACTGAACACTGATTGGAGGACGTATGTCTCTGACTGAATACTGAACGCTGATTGGAGGACGTATGTCTCTGACTGAATACTGAACGCTGATTGGAGGACGTATGTCTCTGACTGAATACTGAACACTGATTGGTGAACATATGTCTCTGACTGAATACTGAACGCTGATTGGTGAACATATGTCTCTGACTGAATACTGAACACTGATTGGTGAACGTATGTCTCTGACTGAATACTGAACACTGATTGGAGGACGTATGTCTCTGACTGAATACTGAACGCTGATTGGAGGACGTATGTCTCTGACTGAATACTGAACACTGATTGGTGAACATATGTCTCTGACTGAATACTGAACGCTGATTGGTGAACATATGTCTCTGACTGAATACTGAACACTGATTGGTGAACATATGTCTCTGACTGAATTCTGAACGCTGATTGGAGGACGTATGTTTCTGACTGAATACTGAACACTGATTGGTGAACATATGTCTCTGACCGAATACTGAACGCTGATTGGAGGACGTATGTCTCGACCGAAGACTGAACACTGATTGGAGGACGTATGTCTCTGACTGAATACTGAACGCTGATTGGAGGACGTATGTCTCTGACTGAATACTGAACGCTGATTGGTGAACATATGTCTCTGACCGAATACTGAACACTGATTGGAGGATATATGTCTCTGACCGAATACTGAACGCTGATTGGAGGACGTATGTCTCTGACTGAATACTGAACGCTGATTGGAGGACGTATGTCTCTGACCGAATACTGAACGCTGATTGGTGAACATATGTCTCTGACCGAATACTGAACACTGATTGGTGAACATATGTCTCTGACTGAATACTGAACACTGATAGGTGAACGTATGTCTCTGACCGAATACTGAACACTGATTGGTGAACGTATGTCTCTGACTGAATACTGAACACTGATAGGTGAACATATGTCTCTGACTGAATACTGAACGCTGATAGGTGAACGTATGTCTCTGACTGAATACTGAACGCTGATTGGTGAACATATGTCTCTGACTGAATACTGAACACTGATTGGTGAACGTATGTCTCTGACTGAATACTGAACACTGATAGGTGAACGTATGTCTCTGACTGAATACTGAACGCTGATTGGTGAACGTATGTCTCTGACTGAATACTGAACACTGATTGGTGAACATATGTCTCTGACTGAATACTGAACGCTGATTGGTGAACGTATGTCTCTGACTGAATACTGAACACTGATTGGTGAACATATGTCTCTGACTGAATACTGAACGCTGATTGGTGAACGTATGTCTCTGACCGAATACTGAACACTGATTGGTGAACATATGTCTCTGACTGAATACTGAACACTGATTGGAGGACGTATGTCTCTGACCGAATACTGAACACTGATTGGTGAACATATGTCTCTGACTGAATACTGAACACTGATAGGTGAACATATGTCTCTGACTGAATACTGAACACTGATTGGTGAACATATGTCTCTGACTGAATACTGAACACTGATTGGTGAACATATGTCTCTGACTGAATACTGAACACTGATAGGTGAACATATGTCTCTGACTGAATACTGAACACTGATTGGTGAACATATGTCTCTGACTGAATACTGAACACTGATTGGTGAACATATGTCTCTGACTGAATACTGAACACTGATTGGTGAACATATGTCTCTGACTGAATACTGAACACTGATTGGAGGACATATGTCTCTGAATACTGAACACTGATTGGTGAACATATGTCTCTGACTGAATACTGAACACTGATTGGAGGACGTATGTCTCTGACTGAATAATGAACACTGATAGGTGAACATATGTCTCTGACTGAATACTGAACACTTATATGCAATAACATGGAATGAGCCGAGATCTACGATTACATATTTCTACTGATCACATCTCAGCTACCCGAATCTTACATTTATGTTACACCAGGTTGTCCAGTTTGGGGGATGTTCATATGGCGAAGAAGGAGTGGAGGCGCAGCCCCTCCTTCTGGTCTCTTGCGGCCGAGCCTTACACTTTTTTCCGGCATGGTAACCTGTTGGCGGATTATTGAGGTAGAAATGGGGAGATGCATGGTCTTAGACGTCTCCATGGGGGGGGGCAGGACCTGCGCCTGATTAACATCTATGGGCCCCAGACAAAATGGGACAGGAAATGCTTTTTCATGAATGCTTCTTTTTACAGCCCAGCAAGTTGTCTTCGGTGGTGACTTTAACACCGTCACTGGGACTAAGGACAGGAGAGGGACCGGAGTCAGGCTGGACTGTGACGGGTAGAGAGGCAGGTCTGGTTGATGTGCACATTCATTGCTGCCCAGACGACACGGGATTCACTTTTCAGCGAGGTGCTAGTCGGAGTAGAATAGATGGGTTTTTTAAAGGGGAACTCCGCCTTCTCGGCACCAGTGTGTCAGGTGGTGGAGTTTTCCGATCACTGTATTCTGTCTGTGACTCTGAGTGGCCCCGATACACCACCTAGGGGGAGGGGTACCTGGAAGCTGAATTCGGCACTCCTGGACGATGAGGTGAGTCAATCCTTTGAGGACTTTTTTCAGGCACAGGTATCAATCATGGACGTTTGCAGCAGTAAGTCCGAGTGGTGGGAGCTTACAAAACGAAGGATCGTTGGGTTTTTCAAGGCCATAGGAAGAAATAAACAGCTTGATAAGTATGTCACCTACCAGCGTCTGCGGAGGAAGCTCGATCGGCTTGTCTCCAATAATGGAGATCCAGGGGTGATCTCTGAGGTTCAACTCTTGTTCAGGCAGTGTCAATATGACAGGCATGCCTCTTTGGTTCTGGAAAGGGATTATGGGAAATATCACTCACCCGACCCTTACCAGAACTGCAAACAAGGTAGAGCAGTTAAGTCAGTTGTAGGCCTGGTTGACAGTACGGGTTCCCTGACAAAGTCCAAGTCGGGGATCCTGGAAACCTCCAGGTCATATTATGCTGGTAGGAGGGACCTCGATTGGGCAGCATGTCAAGTTTTCTTTACTCCAGGACTGGGAAACGTCAGTCCTCTCTTTGACAGAGGACATCATGGCAGATGAGGTGGTTGAGGCTATTGATAAGGCTAGAGAAAGTTCCTGCTGGCTTAGATCAGGCTAAAGCTTTTGATCGGGTCAATCATGAGTACCTATGGCTGCTTCTTGGCAAGTATGGCCTGGAGGGGGCTTTAGCAATTGGCTGGAGACCTTATGCAGGGGGGCTGAAAGCTTCATGCTTGTGAATGGTTGGATCAGATGGCCCTTTGAGGTTGGCTCAGGTGTACGTCAGGGGTGTCTTTGAGTCCTCTGCTATACACGTTTGCAATCAATCTCTTCATCCAAGTTAGAGAATGGACCTTTCTGTGGAGTTCCTTTGGGCATCCCTGGTGAGCCTCCTCTGAGGGTCGTGGCCTATGCTGATTACATGTCTGTTTTTATCTCTGGGACCCAGGAGGTGGAGGAGGTGGTCTTGGTGATGGAGCAGTATGCTGAGGCATCTGGCTTAAGGGGGATGTTATAGTTGGAGAAGGGAGAACATCCATATCCTAAACTGTCTGTATCTGTTTTCTCCTGAAGGAAAGCTTGTAGGTCAACGTAACTACGTAACTAGAAATGAGATTGTTTAATTTTATGACCTACAACGTGAAAGGGCTGAACTCCTCGATAAAAAGACATAAGATACTCAGGGAAATCCATCAACACTCCATAGAAGTAGTATTTCTTCAAGAAACACATTTAACCCGAGATACAATTATCAAACTATACTCAAAGTATTATCCAGTGTGGTATTATGCTGACTCACCAGTTAAAGGAGCCAAAGGAGTATCAATTGGGCTCTCGAAAAATGTCAATTTTTCCTTGGAAGGTAGACTGGAAGATCCAGAGGGACGGTTCCTATTTCTTAGGGGAAATGGTACAAGAATTGGGATATACACTAGCTAATGTTTACTACCCGAACAAAACCCAGTGATATTCTTGGAGGAGGTGTAAAGGAAACTCTCTGAATCTAAAAAAGGAAGTCTGGTCGTGGCTGGAGATTGTAATCTGTGTTTAGATCCTCAGTTGGATGCGTCATCATGTACACAGAGAGAAGGGAGTAGGAAGTTGAAACTGTTGAAGAGGCTATTATATAAATATCAACAGGTGGATACGTGGAGAGTGAAACATCCGAGAGGAAGAGATTATACCATCTTCTCTCGTGTACATGGTTCGTATTCCAAACGGGATTATATAATGATAGAGCGTAGACCAGCGCTTCTCAACCTGTGGGTCGCGACCCCTTTGGGGGTCGAATGACCATTTCCCAGGGGTCGCCTAAGACCATCGGAAAACACATATTTCCGATGGTTTTAGGAACCGAGACACCGCTCCTCTGTCTTCGGTGATGTGTGGGCGGGATTATATGCTGCCCCTGTCACCTGGCCACACCTCTGGGATCACTCAACAGCTCCGCCTCCTCGCCGCTGATTGGCCACCGGAACTGTAGCTCAGGAGAGGCACACAGGCGGCCAATCACCGGCGAGGAGGTGGAGCTTGGAGAGGAGGAGCCAAGCGGCAGCGCACGTAGATCAAAGAAGATCAAAGGAGCTGCCGGAGCGAGTGAAGAGGAGAGAGGCCAGAGAAGGAAGACAGCTGACAGGTAAGTGCAAATTTTGTTGCTGCAGCCAGGTATGCAGGATGTAGATGGGAGAGGGAGAGAGCGAGCCCAGGCTGGAGCAGGGGTCAGCAAGGTAAGTATCATTGGTGTCAGTGGGAGGAATAGTGCCCCATCATTGCTGTCACTAATACCAACAATGGGGCACTATTCCTCCCCCCACTGACACCAACGATGGGGCACTATTCCTCCCCCCACTGACACCAACGATGGGGCACTATTCCTCCCCCCACTGACACCAACGATGGGGCACTATTCCTCCCCCCACTGACACCAACGATGGGGCACTATTTCTCCCACACATACACCAACGATGGGGCACTATTCCTCCCCCCACTGACACCAACGATGGGGCACTATTCCTCCCCCCACTGACACCAACGATGGGGCACTATTCCTTCCCCCACTGACACCAACGATGGGGCACTATTCCTCCACCCACTGACAAATGATGGGGCACTATTCCTCCCCCCACTGACACCAACGATGGGGCACTATTCCTCCCCCCACTGACACCAATGATGGGGCACTATTCCTACCCCACTGACACCAACGATGGGGCACTATTCCTCCCCCCACGATAGGGCACTATTCCTCCCCCCCACGGACACCAATGATGGGGCACTATTCCTCCCCCCCACCGACATCAACGATGGGACACTATTCCCCCCCCCCACTGACACCAATGATGGGGCACTATTCCCCCCTGACCCCAATGATGGGGCACTATTCCCCCCTCCACCACACTGACACCAATCATGGGGCACTATTTCTCCCATTGATACCAATGATGGGGCACTATTCCTCCCACTGACACCAATGATGGGGCACTATTCCTCCCACTGACACCAATGATGGGGCACTATTCCCCCCTCCACCACACTGACACCAATGATGGGGCACTATTCCTCCCACTGACACCAATGATGGGGCACTATTCCTCCCACTGACACCAATGATGGGGCACTATTCCCCCCTCCACCACACGGACATCAATGATGGGGCACTATTCCTCCCACTGACACCAATGATGGGGCACTATTCCCCCCATTGACACCAATGATGGGACACTATTCCTCCCACTGACACCAATGATGGGGCACTATTCCCCCCATTGACACCAATGATGGGACACTATTCCTCCCACTGACACCAATGATAGAACACTATTCCTCCCACTGACACCAATGATGGGGCACTATTCCTCCCACTGACACCAATGATGGGGCACTATTCCTCCCACTGACACCAATGATAGAACACTATTCCTCCCACTGACACCAATGATGGGGCACTATTCATCCCACTGACACCAATGATGGGGCACTATTCATCCCACTGACACCAATGATGGGGCACTATTCCTCCCACTGACACCAATGATGGGACACTATTCCTCCCACTGACACCAATGATAGAACACTATTCCTCCCACTGACACCAATGATGGGGCACTATTCCTCCCACTGACACCAACGATGGGGCACTATTCCTCCCACTGACACCAACGATGGGGCACTATTCCTCCCACTGACACCAATGATGGGACAGTAGTCCTCACACTGCAAAATTACAGTTATGAAGTAGCAACGAAAATAATTTTATGGTTGGGGGTCACCACAACATGAGGAACTGTATTAAGGGGTCGCGGCATTAGAAAGGTTGAGAACCACTGGCGTAGACAGTTGGAGTCATTGGTTAGTTCCAACATAGAGGTCATGTCTATTTCTGATCACACTCCCGTCACGAGGAGATTATGAGTAGGAGGCCCAGATGAAACAACTATATGGAGACTAAATGAAATGCTCATACAGGATCCCGAAGTAGAGAAAAGGTTAAGGCGAGAAATTGAACAATTTTTTTAACTCAATGACACTAATGAGGTCTCGGTGGCCACAGTCTGGGAGACACATAAAGCTTATATTAGGGGAATACTGATTTCGATAGGAACAAAAAAAAAGAAGGAACAAGAAAAAAAATAAAGATGGTGACAGAAGAGCTTTATAAGTTGGAACAGCTACACAAACAAAAGCGAGGAACAGATGTATATCAGAAGATAATACTTAAAAGAGATGAGTTAAAAGATCTTATGGAACAAGAGTGGAGGAGGATATTTAATAGGGTCTCAAAGGAAAGATACCAACGGGGGGAATAAACCTGGAAAATACTTAATGAGAAGGTTAAAGAGTAAGAAATCCAAAAATTTTATAGAAAAAATTAGAGATGGACAGGGGCGTCCCTAGGTTTGGTGTCACCCGGTGCGATAACACTTGATGACACCCCCTCCATTGATCCCCGCAGAATGGATCGGATCTGCAAATTGAGCATAATGGATTGGACTCCTATCCAATATCCTTCCCAATCCGCAGATCCGATACATCCTGCAGGGATCGTCGGCATGCAACCTATACGGGGTGACACCGGACCCACTCCAGGAAAAGGTAAGTTGTAAAGCAAGCCGACGATCCCCGCAGGATGGATAGGATCTGCGGATTGGGGAGCATAATGGATCAGACTCCGATCCATTATGCTCAATCCATAGATCCGATCCATTCTGCGGGCATCCTCGGAGGGGGTGTCACCAAGTGTTATCGCACCGGGTGACACCAACCCTAGGGACGCCCCTGCCCATCTCTAATTTTTCATCCTGCAGGGATCGTCGACTTGCTTTACAACTTACCTTTTCGTGGAGTGGGTTCGGTGTTACCCCATGCAGTAGGTGTCACCCCCCCCACACCTGCCTAGGAATGCCACTGGAGATGGGAAAGGAGAAATATTGCATGCTAACTCTGATATTGCCAATAGGTTTCAAAAATAATATAGTGAACTTTATGATGTGAGCTGTGGTGATCAAAAGGAAAAGGGAAGAGGAAAAGAAAAAAATTAGGCAGAAATATTTAATTGAGGTGGGGTTGCCACGATTAGCGCAAGAAAACCTAGAGACTCTTGAGAGACCTATTACCCCGGAGGAAATTAACTGAGCCTTAAAGAACATGGTGGGAGGTAAAAGCCCAGGGCCGGATGGATACACAGTGGGATATTTTTTTAAAAATTTGAGATCTTCCCAAAATGTGTAGTTATATGAACGCACTGGGGGAGGAGTTGGAAATGAGGGAGGAGTCACTGCAAGCTCATATAACGATTATTCATGAAGAAGGGAAGGAGAGCTCACAATGTGCCAGTTATAGGCCTATATCCTTATAAAATATAGACACTAAACCAGGGGTGGACTGGCAACTCATGGGGCCCCCGGACAATAGGGGATCATGGGGCCCCTGTGTCCTTGCCCAAACTCAAAAAAGACGATGAAAAAGGTACCATGGACATCTAATGGGGCCCTCTACTGTCTCCGGGCCCTCGGGCAGTTTCCAAATGGTCAGTCCGCCCCTGCACTAGGGGCATTAGAAATAGGGCCTAAAATGCTAAAATGGATAAAAGGACTGTATAATAGCCCATCAGCGGCAGTTAAAGGTAACGGATCACTTTCCCGTTTTTTAGAATGCACAACGGCACTAGGCAGGGATGCCCCTTCTGTTCCCTTGCTGTTTGTACTGTCTTTAGAACCTGTTCTGGCGAGGGTAAGGAAGTGTGCAGATATAGCGGGGATAAAGATAGGTGAAGAGGAGCATAAAGTAGCCGCATATGCAGATGATATGTTGTGTGATATTCCTAAACCTAGAATAACGTTGCCTAACCTAATGAGAGTATTAAAACAGTACGGTGAGCTATCAAACCTGAACATAAACCCGGAAAAATCAGAAATAATAAATATAAACCTCCCAATGTCGGAGAAGTCGAATCTACCAAAAGAGTTCCCATTTATCTGGAGGGAAAAGGAAATAGGGAGTAATATTAAACCCCTCAATAAAAGGTATATATCAGGCAAACTATATCTCCCTAATAAATGAAATTAAGGAAGAACTAAGGAGACTCTCAAAGGGAGGAGCCACTTGGATAGGACGTATAAATCTGGTAAAGATGGTGATAATGCCAAAAATTCTGTAGAAGTTCCACAAGCTCCCAGTCCACCTTCCACACAGGGGCGGACTGACAACTCATGGGGCCCCCGGGCAATAGGGTATCATGGGGCCCCGGTGTCATTGCCCACACCCAAAAAAGCCTATGAAAAAGCCAATTAAAGGTACCAGGGGCATCTCATGGGGCCCCCTACTGACCCTGGGCCCTCAGGCAGTGCCCGAGTGCTCGAATGGTCAGTCCGCCCCTGCTTCCACACCTTCCATGGTCTTTTCTCGAGATAATAAAGAAGATGATTACTAAGTTTATATGGGCAGCTAAGAAACCGAGAATTATTTACGAGGTCCTGAGGTGAGTAAAAGGGAACGGGAGTTTGGGATTCCCCAACGTAAGGAATTACTGTCCAGCCATGATTTGACCACGAATAGTAGATTGGACATTTCATACAAGGGAAGGGTGGAGATGGAAGGGACTTCATGTAGAGGAGATTGTAGGGACACCACAAACGTTTCATACAAGGGAAGGGTGGAGATGGAAGGGACTTCATGTAGAGGAGATTGTAGGGACACCACAAACGTTTCATACAAGGGAAGGGTGGAGATGGAAGGGACTTCATGTAGAGGAGATTGTAGGGACACCACAAACGTTTCATACAAGGGAAGGGTGGAGATGGAAGGGACTTCATGTAGAGGAGATTGTAGGGACACCACAAACGTTTCACACAAGGGAAGGGTGGAGATGGAAGGGACTTCATGTAGAGGAGATTGTAGGGACACCACAAACGTTTCACACAAGGGAAGGGTGGAGATGGAAGGGACTTCATGTAGAGGAGATTGTAGGGACACCACAAACGTTTCACACATTCGGATGGTAACACGAGTTCACTGAACTATCCGAATGTGTAGTCAAAAAGGATGGAAATGTAAATCAAATGTAATTGACTCCCTTGGTGGGAACGGAGTATATTCCCCCCGCTGGGGAAGGATAATATTGGGGTAAATGGGGGGTAATACTGGGGTAATATTGGGGTAAATGGGGGGTAATATGGGGTAGATGGAATATGTACACGTGATATATTTTTGCAAATGCGTTGTTGTTCTTTTTGTACTGGAAAATCAAATAAAAGTTGAAAAAAAAGAGGGTTGAGTGCTGGAAAATAATGGCGGCCACACAAAATATTGACACTTTGAGCCCAGTTTGGACCTTGTCACTTAGGGGTGGAGTCACTGGTGTTGCCGGCGGTTTAGACATTAATGGCAGTGTGTTGAGTTATTTTGAGGGGACAGAAAATTTCCATGTTATACAATCTGTACACTGACTACGTCACATTGTAGCAAAGTGTCATTTCTTCAGTGTTGTCACATGGAAAGATATAATCAAATATTGACACAAATGTGAGGGGTGGGCTCACACTGTATACAGTCCGGGGGAGGGGTGGTGTATATATATACAGTATATAGGTGTGTATATATATATATATATATATATATATATATATATACAGTGGGGATCGAAAGTTTGGGCACCCCAGCTAAAAATTTGTATTAATGTGCATAAAGAAGCCAAGGAAAGATGGAAAAATCTCCAAAAGGCATCAAATTACAGATTAGACATTCTTATAATATGTCAACAAAAGTTAGATTTTATTTCCATCATTTACACTTTCAAAATAACAGAAAACAAAAAAATGGTGTCTGCAAAAGTTTGGGCCCCCTGCAGAATTTATAGCATGCACTGCCCCCTTTTCAAAGCTGAGACTTGCCAGTGTCATGGATTGTTCTCAATTGTTCTCAAGAAGGCTATAAGAAGATAGCAAAGCATTTTCAGATATCAATATCCTCTGTTCGGAATGTAATTAAGAAATGGCAGTCATCAGGAACAGTGGAAGTTAAAGCAAGATCTGGAAGACCAAGAAAAATATCAGACAGAACAGCTCGCAGGATTGTGAGAAAAACAATTCAAAACCCACGTTTGACGGCACGATCCCTCCAGAAAGATCTGGCAGACACTGGAGTTGTGGTCACTATTCCACTATAAAGAGATACTTGTACAAATATGGTCTTCATGGAAGAGTCATCAGAAGAAAACCTCTTCTACGTCCTCACCACAAAAATCATCGTTTGAACTTTGCAAATGAACATATAGACAAGTCTGATGCATTTTGGAAACAAGTTCTGTGGACCGATGAGGTTAAAATTGAACTTTTTGGCTGGAATGAGCAAAGGTACGTTTGGAGAAGAAGGGGCACAGAATTTAATGAAAAGAACCTCTGTCCAACTGTGAAGCATGGGGTTGGATCAATCATGCTTTGGGGTTGTGTTGCAGCCAGTGGCACAGGGAACATCTCACGAGTAGAAGGGAAAATGGATTCAATAAAATTGCAGCAAATTTTGGATGGTAACTTGATGCCATCTGTGAAAAAGCTGAAGTTAAAGAGAGGATGGCTTCTACAAATGGATAATGATCCTAAACACACCTGGAAATCCACGGGGGATTACATCAAGAGGCGTAAACTGAAGGTTTTGCCATGGCCTTCACAATCTCCTGACCTCAACATCATTGAAAATCTATGGATAGACCTTAAAAGAGCCGTGCGTGACAGACAGCCCAGAAATCTCAAAGAACTGGAAGACTTTTGTAAGGAAGAATGTGCAAAGATCCCTCAAACAAGAATTGAAAGACTCTTGGCTGGCTACAAAAAGCGTTTACAAGCCGTGATACTTGCCAAAGGGGGCAGTACAAGATATTAACTCTGCAGGGGGCCCAAACTTTTGCAGACGCCATTTTTTTGTTTTCTGTTATTTTGAAAGTGTAAATGATGGAAATAAAATCTAACTTTTGTTGACATATTATAAGAATGTCTAATCTGTAATTTGATGCCTTTTGGAGATTTTTCCATCTTTCCTTGGCTTCTTTATGCACATTAATACACATTTTTAGCTGGGGTGCCCAAACTTTCCATCCCCACTGTATGTATATATAGGGGGGATGGTGTATATATATATATATATATATATATATATATATATATATATATACACAGTATATAGGTGGTATATATATAGGTGGGGGAGGGGTGGTGTATATATATACAGTATATAGGTGGTATATATATAGGTGGGGGAGGGGTGGTGTATATATGTACAGTATATAGGTGGTATATATATAGGTGGGGGGAGGGGTGGTGTATGTATATATACAGTATATAGGTAGTGTGTGTATATATATATATAGGTGGGGGGAGGGGTGGTGTATATATATACAGTATATAGGTGGTATATATATATAGGTGGGGGGAGGGGTGGTGTATGTATATATACAGTATATAGGTGGTATATATATATAGGTGGGGGAGGGGTGGTGTATATATATACAGTATATAGGTGGTATATATATAGGTGGGGGGAGGGGTGGTGTATGTATATATACAGTATATAGGTGGTATATATATATAGGTGGGGGGAGGGGTGGTGTATGTATATATACAGTATATAGGTGGTATATATATAGGTGGGGGGAGGGGTGGTGTATGTATATATACAGTATATAGGTGGTGTATATATATATAGGTGGGGGAGGGGTGGTGTATATATATACAGTATATAGGTGGTATATATATAGGTGGGGGAGGGGTGGTGTATGTATATATACAGTATATAGGTGGTATATATATATAGGTGGGGGAGGGGTGGTGTATGTATATATACAGTATATAGGTGGTATATATATATAGGTGGGGGAGGGGTGGTGTATGTATATATACAGTATATAGGTGGTATATATATAGGTGGGGGAGGGGTGGTGTATGTATATATACAGTATATAGGTGGTATATATATATAGGTGGGGGAGGGGTGGTGTATGTATATATACAGTATATAGGTGGTATATATATATAGGTGGGGGAGGGGTGGTGTATGTATATATACAGTATATAGGTGGTATATATATATATAGGTGGGGGAGGGGTGGACTCACTTCTGGGAGATACTGTGTATATATTCATTTTTATTTCATTTTTATATATATGTGTAAATCTGTTTTTTAGAACCAGCTGGATGTTTGCAGTCCTCAATAATCAATAGATGGCCTCTTGGGCTGCCTGACTCTGAGGTTCCATTCCTATAGAGGTCAGTAGGGGAAGTCGCAGGGTGCAGATAAAGGAAAGCCGTGGTGCTGATTGCGGTGGTGATACACCCAGCAGGAGGTTTTGCAGAAGTTGTCCAGGTTGCAGTCATTGGTGCACGCCCGCTGGGAATTGTGAAAGACATCATAGGACTGTGTGCAGACTATCGCTGATTCTGACGCTCTGCAGAGCTGGGTGGACTGGGATGGATAGGCTCCTGCACTGCATGCTGCTCTGCCAAGGTAAGTGACAGCAGATGAGGGTCCTCTGACCACTGTGCAGGATGGGGGTCCATGGGGTCAGAAGGGGGGAAGGAGAGAGTTGCTCTGGGTTGTGGCATACCATCCCCTTCCTGCATGGAGACTTGTGGATGATGATGATTATATCTGTACCCTTGTTGGCTGCCATTTCCAGCTCATTGAACCCATGGGGGGAGGGGGGGGGGGGTATGGTGATGACTGATGAGGAGGAGGGGCGTTGGGGTTATCCGGGTTTATGTATTATAGTGATGATTGTTGATGAGGAAGGGGCAGTGGGGGGGGGGGTATGTATTACATTCATGATCAGGAGCGGACTGACAACTTATGGGGCCCCCGGGCAATAGGGGATCATGGGGCCCCTGTGTCCTTGCCCACACTCAAAAAAGCCTATAAAAAGGTACCAGGGGCATCTCATGGGGCCCCCTACTGACCCTGGGCCCTCGGGCAGTACCCGAGTGCTCAAATGGTCACTTTACATCCTGATACTGGAAATAATAACAGAAACGCTCCATCACTGCAATAAAAACCTTCATCTCCTCCAATCTTCTCCATCTCCTCCAGTGGCTTTCATCTCCTCCAATCTTCTCCATCTCCTCTAGTGGCCTTCATCTCCTCCAATCTTCTCCATCTCCTCCAGTGGCCTTCATCTCCTCCAATCTTCTCCATCTCCTCCAGTGGCCTTCATCTCCTCCAATCTTCTCCATCTCCTCCAGTGGCCTTCATCTCCTCCCATCTTCTCCATCTCCTCCAGTGGCCTTCATCTCCTCCAATCTTTTCCATCTCCTCCAGTGGCCTTCATCTCCTCCAATCTTCTCCATCTCCTCCAATCTTCTCCATCTCCTCCGGTAGCCTTCATCTCCTCCAATCTTCTCCATCTCCTCCAGTGGCCTTCATCTCCTCCAATCTTCTCCATCTCCTTCAGTGGCCTTCATCTCCTCCAATCTTCTCCATCTCCTCCAGTGGCCTTTATCTCCTCCAATCTTCTCCATCTCCTCCAGTGGCCCCCATCTCCACTAATCTCTTCCATCACCTCCAATGTCTTTCATATCCTCCACCACCTCCCTTCTCCTCCATCACCTCTCATCTCTTCCATCACCTCTCATCTCCTCCACCACCTCCCATCATCTCTATCACCTCTCATCTCCTCCACCACCTCCCATCATCTCTATCACCTCTCATCTCCTCCACAACCTCCCATCATCTCTATCATCTCTCATCTCCTCCATCACCTCCTGTCTGCTCCATCAACTCCCGTCTGCTCCATCACCTCCCATCTCCTTCATCAACTCTCATCTCCTCCATCACCTCCCATCTCCTTCATGACTTGCCATCTCCTTTATCACCTCCCATCTGCTCTATCACCTCTCATCTACTCCATCACCTCTCATCTGCTTCATCCTCTCTCATCTCCTCCATCATCTCCCATCTCCTCCCTCACCTCTCATCTCCTCCATGACCTCTCATCTCCTCCATGACCTACCATCTTCCCCATCACCTCCAATTTCCTCCATGACCTTTAATCTGCTCCATCATCTTTCATCTCCTCCATCACCTCTCATCTCCTTGATCACCTCCCATCTCCTTGATCACCTCTCATCTGCTCCATCACCTCCCATCTCCTCCATCCTCTCTCATCTCCTCCATCCTCTCCCATCTCCTCCATGACCTCCCATCTCCTCCATCCTCTCTCATCTCCTCCATCCTCTCTCATCTCCTCCATGACCTCTCATCTCCTCCATGACCTCCCATCTCTTCCATCCTCTCGCATCTCCTCCATCACCTCTGATCTCCTCCATCACCTCCCATCCCCTTCATCACGTCCCATCTCCTTCATCACCTCTCATCTCCTCCATCCTCTCCCATTTACTCCATCACCTCCCATCTGCTCTATCAGCTTCTATCACCTCCCTTCTCCTCCATCATCTCTCATCTGCTCCATCACCTTCCATCTCCTTCATTACCTCCCAGCTCCTTCATCACCTCTCATCTCCTCCCTTCTCATCCATCACCTCCCATCTCCACCATCCTCTCCCATCTGCTCCATCACCTCCCTTCTCCTCCATCATCTCTCATCTTCTCCATCTCCTCCATCACCTCCCATCATCTCTATCATCTCATCTCCTCCACCACCTCCCATCATCTCTATCATCTCTCATTTCCTCCATCATTTCTCATCTCCTCCATCACCTCCTGTCTCCTCCATCACCTCTCGTCTCCTCCCTCACCTCTCATCTCCTCCATCCTCTGTTATCTCCTCCATCTTCTCTCATCTACTCCATCCTCTGTCATCTCCTCCCTCACCTCTCATCTCCTCCATCCTCTCTTATCTCCTCCATGACCTCTCATCTCCTCCATGACCTCCCATCTTCCTCATCACCTCCCATTTCCTCCATGATCTTTAATCTCCTCCATCATCTTTAATCTCCTCCATCACCTCTCATCTCCTTGATCACCTCTCATCTGCTCCATCACCTCCCATCTCCTCCATCCTCTCTCATCTCCTCCATCCTTTCTCATCTCCTTCATGACCTCTCATCTCCTCCATGACCTCCCATCTCCTCCATCCTCTCGCATCTCCTCCATCACCTCTGATTTCCTCCATCACCTCCCATCTCCTTCATCACCTCTCATCTCCTCCATCCTCTCCCATTTGCTCCATCACCTCCCATCTGCTCCATCAGCTTCTATCACCTCCCTTCTCCTCCATCATCTCTCATCTGCTCCATCACCTCCCATCTCCTTCATCACCTCCCATCTCCTTCATCACCTCTCATCTCCTCCCTTCTCCTCTATCTCCTCCATCACCTCCCATCTCCTCCATCCTCTCCCATCTGCTCCATCACCTCCCTTCTCCTCCATCATCTCTCATCTTTTCCATCTCTCATCTTCTCCATCACCTCTCATCTCCTCCATCACCTCCCATCATCTCTATCATCTCATCTTCTCCACCAACTCCCATCATCTCTATCATCTCTCATTTCCTCCATCATTTCTCATCTCCTCCATCACCTACGGCCTCCTCCATCATCTCCTGTCTCTTCCCTCACCTCTCATCTCCTCCATCCTCTCTCATCACCTCCATCCTCTCTCATCTCCTCCATCCTCTCTTATCTCCTCCATGATCTCCCATCTTCCCCATCACCTCCCATTTCCTCCATGACCTTTCATCTCCTCCATCATCTTCCATCTCCTCCATCACCTCCCATCTCCTTGATCACCTCTCATCTGCTCCATCACCTCTCATCTACTCCATCACCTCCCATCTCCTTGATCACCTCCCATCTCCTTCATCCTCTCTCATCTCATCCTTCACTTCTCATCTCCTCCATCCGCTCTCATCTCCTCCATCCTCTCTCATCTCCTCCATCACCTCTGATCTCCTCCATCACCTTCCATCTCCTCCATCACCTCCCATCTTCTTCATCACCTCTCATCTCCTCCATCCTGTCCCATCTGCTCCATCAGCTTCTATCACCTCCCATCTCCTCCATCATCTCTTATCTCCTCCATTCTCTCCCATCTCCTCCATTCGCTCCCATCTCCTCCATTCTCTCCCATCTGCTCCATCGCCTCCCTTCTCCTCCATTGCCTCTCATCTCCTCCATCATCTCTCATCTCCTCCATCATCTTCCTTCTCTTCCATCCTCCCATCAGTGGAGAGGATATTTCGGGTTGTCCATTCCTCACTGCTCTTCTATGTTCTCATTATTGCAGCTCTTTCCTCCTCGGGCGCCATCTTTGTGGACACGAATCGTCCAATCGTCTTCCAGAATGAGGATCCCAGCTTTGGCCATCAGGTGGTGCAGATGGATAAATGGTGAGGTGACAGGTCCTCTTTGGGGGGAATAATCTGTGTATGGAGGGGGAGGGTCAGGGGGGAGGGGGGAGGGTCAGGGGGGAAGGGGGAGGGTCAAGTTTCTGTAGACTTGGATCAGTGTAATAATCTGATGATAATCTCCCGATCATTATCAGAGGCGTGTCTTGTCATTGCAGGGTGATCGTCAGCGCTCCGCTCCGCCCACAATCCCAGAACAAGACCGGCCAATTATATCGCTGCAACCCCAAGACGGCCACCTGCAACCCCATGTCCATCCCCGGTAACATGGGATCCTGAAACCGATACATTGTATATAACAGAGCGGTGATGTCACTCCGTATATCTGGAGGGCGGTGATGTCACTCCGTACATCTTATATCTGGAGGGCGGTGATGTCACTCTGTATATCTTATATCTGGAGAGCGGTGATGTCACTCTGTATATCTTATATCTGGAGAGCGGTGATGTCACTCCGTATATCTGGAGGGCGGTGATGTCACTCCGTACATCTTATATCTGGAGGGCGGTGATGTCACTCTGTATATCTTATATCTGGAGAGCGGTGATGTCACTCCGTATATCTGGAGGGCGGTGATGTCACTCCGTACATCTTATATCTGGAGGGCGGTGATGTCACTCTGTATATCTTATATCTGGAGAGCGGTGATGTCACTCCTGTATAATATATCTTATATCTGGAGGGCGGTGATGTCACTCTGTATAATATATCTTATATCTGGAGAGTGGTGATGTCACTCTGTATAATATATCTTATATCTGGAGGGCGGTGATGTCACTCTGTATAATATATCTTATATCTGGAGGGCGGTGATGTCACTCTGTATAATATATCTTATATCTGGAGGGCGGTGATGTCACTCTGTATAATATATCTTATATCTGGAGAGCGGTGATGTCACTCTGTATAATATATCTTATATCCGGAGGGCGGTGATGTCACTCTGTATAATATATCTTATATCCGGAGGGCGGTGATGTCACTCTGTATAATATATCTTATATCTGGAGGGCGGTGATGTCACTCTGTATAATATATCTTATATCCGGAGGGCGGTGATGTCACTCTGTATAATATATCTTATATCTGGAGGGCGGTGATGTCACCCTGTATAATATATCTTATATCTGGAGAGCGGTGATGTCACTCTGTATAATATATCTTATATCTGGAGGGCTGTGATGTCACTCTGTATAATATATCTTATATCTGGAGAGCGGTGATGTCACTCTGTATAATATATCTTATATCTGGAGGGCGGTGATGTCACTCCTGTATAATATATCTTATATCCGGAGGGCGGTGATGTCACTCTGTATAATATATCTTATATCTGGAGGGCGGTGATGTCACTCTGTATATTATATCTTATATCTGGAGGGCGGTGATGTCACTCTGTATAATATATCTTATATCTGGAGGGCGGTGATGTCACTCTGTATAATATATCTTATATCTGGAGGGCTGTGATGTCACTCTGTATAATATATCTTATATCTGGAGGGTGGTGATGTCACTCTGTATAATATATCTTATATCTGGAGGGCGGTGATGTCACTCCTGTATATTATATCTTATATCTGGAGGGTGGTGATGATGTCATCAGTGCAGAGTGTTATATATTCTGTATTTCAGGTTCCTCTGATGATATAAATTCTTCTCTCGGATTGGCTCTGGCTGTACAGGAGAATCCAACTCAGCTTCTGGTAAGTGGTCCTTCTCTGGCAGATACATGTCATCCTCCAAGTCTCCCTCTCAGGGTGTATTTCATCCTCCATGTGTCCCTCTCAGGGTATTTGTCATCCTCCATGTATCCTTCTCAGGGTGTGTCATCCTCCATGTGTCCCTCTCAGGTGTATGTCATCCTTCATTTGTCCCTCTTGGGGTATGTCATCCTCCATGTGTCCTTCTCAGGGTGTGTGTCATCCTCCATATATCTCTCTCAGGTGTGTGTCATCCTCCATGTGTCTCCCTCAGGGTGTGTGTCATCCTCCATGTGTCTCCCTCAGGGTGTGTGTCATCCTCCATGTGTCTCCCTCAGGTGTGTGGGCCGACCCTACAGAGGACATGCGGTGGGAACATCTATGTGAACGGGCGATGTTATTATACAACTGGAGAGCCGCCAGAGATGAGACCCCTACCCAGATCTCTGCCAGGTAACACCGACCCGGCCACCACAGCCATGTCCTCCACACTGCCAGGCAACACCGACCCGGCCACCCCAGCCATGTCCTCCACACTGCCAGGCAACACCGACCCGGCCACCACAGCCATGTCCTCCACACTGCCAGGCAAAACCGACCCGGCCACCACAGCCATGTCCTCCACACTGCCAGGTAACACCGACCCGGCCACCCCAGCCATGTCCTCCACACTGCCAGGCAACACCGACCCGGCCACCACAGCCATGTCCTCCACACTGCCAGGTAACACCGACCCGGCCACCACAGCCATGTCCTCCACACTGCCAGGCAAAACCGACCCGGCCACCACAGCCATGTCCTCCACACTGCCAGGTAACACCGACCCGGCCACCCCAGCCATGTCCTCCACACTGCCAGGCAAAACCGACCCGGCCACCACAGCCATGTCCTCCACACTGCCAGGTAACACCGACCCGGCCACCCCAGCCATGTCCTCCACACTGCCAGGCAACACCGACCCGGCCACCACAGCCATGTCCTCCACACTGCCAGGCAACACCGACCCGGCCACCACAGCCATGTCCTCCACACTGCCAGGCAAAACCGACCCGGCCACCACAGCCATGTCCTCCACACTGCCAGGTAACACCGACCCGGCCACCCCAGCCATGTCCTCCACACTGCCAGGTAACACCGACCCGGCCACCCCAGCCATGTCCTCCACACTGCCAGGCAAAACCGACCCGGCCACCACAGCCATGTCCTCCACACTGCCAGGTAACACCGACCCGGCCACCACAGCCATGTCCTCCACACTGCCAGGCAACACCGACCCGGCCACCACAGCCATGTCCTCCACACTGCCAGGTAACACCGACCCGGCCACCCCAGCCATGTCCTCCACACTGCCAGGCAACACCGACCCGGCCACCACAGCCATGTCCTCCACACTGCCAGGCAACACCGACCCGGCCACCACAGCCATGTCCTCCACACTGCCAGGCAAAACCGACCCGGCCACCACAGCCATGTCCTCCACACTGCCAGGTAACACCGACCCGGCCACCCCAGCCATGTCCTCCACACTGCCAGGCAAAACCGACCCGGCCACCACAGCCATGTCCTCCACACTGCCAGGTAACACCGACCCGGCCACCACAGCCATGTCCTCCACACTGCCAGGCAACACCGACCCGGCCACCACAGCCATGTCCTCCACACTGCCAGGCAAAACCGACCCGGCCACCACAGCCATGTCCTCCACACTGCCAGGTAACACCGACCCGGCCACCCCAGCCATGTCCTCCACACTGCCAGGCAAAACCGACCCGGCCACCACAGCCATGTCCTCCACACTGCCAGGTAACACCGACCCGGCCACCACAGCCATGTCCTCCACACTGCCAGGCAACACCGACCCGGCCACCACAGCCATGTCCTCCATACTGCCAAGCAACACCGACCCGGCCACCACAGCCATGTCCTCCACACTGCCAGGTAACACCGACCCGGCCACCACAGCCATGTCCTCCATACTGCCAGGCAACACTGACCCGGCCACCACAGCCATGTCCTCCATACTGCCAGGCAACACCGACCCGGCCACCACAGCCATGTCCTCCACACTGCCAGGTAACACCGACCCGGCCACCACAGCCATGTCCTCCACACTGCCAGGTAACACCGACCTGGCCACCACAGCCATGTCCTCCACACTGCCAGGTAACACCGACCCGGCCACCACAGCCATGTCCTCCACACTGCCAGGTAACACCGACCCGGCCACCACAGCCATGTCCTCCATACTGCCAGGCAACACCGACCTGGCCACCACAGCCATGTCCTCCATACTGCCAGGCAACACCGACCCGGCCACCACAGCCATGTCCTCCACACTGCCAGGTAACACCGACCCGGCCACCACAGCCATGTCCTCCAAACTGCCAGGTATCACCGACCCAACCACCACATCCCATGTCCTCCACACTGCCAGGTATCACCGACCCAACCACCACAGCCATGTCCTCCACACTGCCAGGTAACACCGACCCGGCCACCACAGCCATGTCCTCCACACTGCCAGGTAACACCGACCCAGCCACCACAGCCATGTCCTCCACACTGCCAGGTATCACCGACCCAACCACCACAGCCATGTCCTCCACACTGCCAGGTATCACCGACCCAACCACCACAGCCATGTCCTCCACACTGCCAGGTATCACCGACCCAACCACCACATCCCATGTCCTCCACACTGCCAGGTATCACCGACCCAACCACCACAGCCATGTCCTCCACACTGCCAGGTATCACCGACCCAACCACCACAGCTATGTCCTCCACACTGCCAGGTATCACCGACTCTACCACCACAGCCATGTCCTCCACACTGCCAGGTATCACCGACCCAACCACCACAGCCATGTCCTCCACACTGCCAGGTAACACCGTCCCAACCACCACAGCCATGTCCTCCACACTGCCAGGTATCACCGACCCAACCACCACAGCCATGTCCTCCACACTGCCAGGTATCACCGACCCAACCACCACAGCCATGTCCTCCATACTGCCAGGTAACACCGACCCGGCCACCACAGCCATGTCCTCCACACTGCCAGGTAACACCGACCCAGCCACCACAGCCATGTCGTCCACACTGCCAGGTATCACCGACCCAACCACCACAGCCATGTCCTCCACACTGCCAGGTAACAGACCCAGCCACCACAGCCATGTCCCCCACACTGCCAGGTAACAGACCCAGCCACCACAGCCATGTCCTCCATACTGCCAGGCAACACCGACCTGGCCACCACAGCCATGTCCTCCATACTGCCAGGCAACACCGACCCGGCCACCACAGCCATGTCCTCCACACTGCCAGGTAACACCGACCCGGCCACCACAGCCATGTCCTCCAAACTGCCAGGTATCACCGACCCAACCACCACATCCCATGTCCTCCACACTGTCAGGTAACACCGACCCGGCCACCACAGCCATGCCCTCCACACTGCCAGGTAACACCGACCCAACCACCACAGCCCATGTCCCCCACACTGCCAGGTATCACAGACCCAGCCACCACAGCCATGTCCTCCACACTGCCAGGTAACAGACCCAGCCACCACAGCCATGTCCTCCACACTGCCAGGTAACACCGACCCAGCCACCACAGCCATGTCCTCCACACTGCCAGGTAACTCCGACCCGGCCACCACAGCCATGTCCCCCACACTGCCAGGTATCACTGACCTGTCCACCACAGCCATGTCCTCCACACTGCCAGGTAACAGACCCAACCACCACAGCCATGTCCTCCACACTGCCAGTTAACACCGACCCGGCCACCACAGCCATGTCCTCCACACTGCCAGGTAACACCGACCCAACCACCACAGCCATGTCCCCCACACTGCCAGGTATCACCGACCCGGCCACCACAGCCATGTCCTCCACACTGCCAGGTAACACCGACCCAACCACCACAGCCATGTCCTCCACACTGCCAGGTAACACCGACCCGGCCACCACAGCCATGCCCTCCACACTGCCAGGTAACACCGACCCAACCACCACAGCCCATGTCCCCCACACTGCCAGGTATCACAGACCCAGCCACCACAGCCATGTCCTCCACACTGCCAGGTAACAGACCCAGCCACCACAGCCATGTCCTCCACACTGCCAGGTAACACCGACCCAACCACCACAGCCATGTCTTCCACACTGCCAGGTAACACCGACCCAACCTCCACAGCCATGTCCTCCACACTGCCAGGTAACACCGACCCAGCAACCACATCCATGTCCTCCACACTGCCAGGTATCACCGACCCAGCAACCACATCCATGTCCTCCACACTGCCTGGTAACACCGACCCAGTCACCACATCCATGTCCTCCACACTGCCAGGTAACACCGACCCGGCCACCACAGCCATGTCCTCCACACTGCCAGGTAACACCGACCTAACCACCACAGCCATGTCCTCCACACTGCCAGGTAACACCGACCCGGCCACCACAGCCATGTACTCCACACTGCCAGGTAACACCAACCCGGCCACAACAGCCATGTCCTCCACACTGCCAGGTATCACCAACCCAACCACCACAGCCATGTCCTCCACACTGCCAGGTAACACCGACCCGGCCACCACAGCCATGTCCTCCACACTGCCAGGTAACACCGACCCAGCCACCACAGCCATGTCCTCCACACTGCCAGGTATCACCGACCCAACCACCACAGCCATGTCCTCCACACTGCCAGGTAACACCGACCCAACCACCACAGCCATGTCCTCCACACTGCCAGGTAACACCGACCCAGCCACCACAGCCATGTCCTCCACACTGCCAGGTATCACCGACCCAACCACCACAGCCATGTCCTCCACTCTGCCAGGTAACACCGACCCAACCACCACAGCCATGTCCTCCAAACTGCCAGGTAACACCGACCCAGCCCCCACAGCCATGTCCTCCAAACTGCCAGGTAACACCGACCCAGCCACCACAGCCATGTCCTCCACACTGCCAGGTATCACCGACCCGGCCACCACAGCCATGTCCTCCACCCTGCCAGATATCACCGACCCGGCCACCACAGCCATGTCCTCCACACTGCCAGGTATCACCGACCCGGCCACCACAGCCATGTCCTCCACCCTGCCAGATATCACCGACCCGGCCACAACAGGCATGTCCTCCACACTGCCAGGTATCACCGACCCAACCACCACAGCCATGTCCTCCACACTGCCAGGTAACACTGACCCAACCACCACAGCCATGTCCTCCACACTGCCAGGTATCACTGACCCAACCACCACAGCCATGTCCTCCACACTGCCAGGTATCACCGACCCAACCACCACAGCCATGTCCTCCAAACTGCCAGGTAACACCGACCCGGCCACCACAGCCATGTCCTCCACACTGCCAGGTAACACCGACCCGGCCACCACAGCCATGTCCTCCACACTGCCAGGTATCACCGACCCAGCCACCACAGCCATGTCCTCCACACTGCCAGGTATCACCGACCCAACCACCACAGCCATGTCCTCCACACTGCCAGGTATCACCGACCCGGCCACCACAGCCATGTCCTCCACACTGCCAGGTAACACCGACCCGGCCACCAAAGCCATGTCCTCGACACTGCCAGGTGCTGGGAAGTCTCATATGAGCACAGGGGACTCTCACTGTCCCTGCTCCTCCCAGAACTGGAAGTGATCTTCGTTCCGGTGTCTCGGCAGAGTGCAATGTGAGAGGATTGGACATCGTCTTCCTCATCGATGGATCGGGGAGTATTGTGCCGAATGACTTCACATTGATGCTGAACTTTGTCACCAGAGTAATGGAAGAGTTCAGGGACACCAATACACAGGTGAGGTGTACCGTTCCTCCTCCCTCCCCCTCCCCCTCAATATGTCTCCCCCCTCTCCACTATATCTCCCCTGCCAGATTTTCCCCCCTCCTCTATATTCCCACCCCCTGCCAGATCTCCCCCCTCTCCTCAATATCCCCCTCAATATGTCTCCCCCCTCTCCTCAATATCCCCAAATCCAGATCTTCCCCCACTCCTCTATATACCCCCGCAGCCAGATCATCCCCCTCTCCTCTATATCCCCTCGCAGCCAGATCTTCCCCCACTCCTCTGTATCCCCCTCAATATGTCTCCCCCCTCCCCACTATATCTCCCCTGCCAGATCTTCCCCCCTCCTCTATATTCCCCCCACCAGATCATCCCCCTCTCCTCTATATCCTTAATTCCAGGTCTTCCCCCTCTCCTCTATATCCCCCCCTGCCAGGACTTCCCCCTCTCCTCTATATCCCCCCTGCCAGGACTTCCCCCTCTCCTCTATATCCCCCCTGCCAGGACTTCCCCCTCTCCTCTATATCCCCCCCTGCCAGGACTTCCCCCTCTCCTCTATATCCCCCCTGCCAGGACTTCCCCCTCTCCTCTATATCCCCCTGCCAGGACTTCCCCCTCTCCTCTATATCCCCCCCTGCCAGGACTTCCCCCTCTCCTCTAAATCCCCCCTGCCAGGTCTTCCCCCTCTCCTCTATATCCCTCCTTCCAGGTCTCCCCCCTCTCCTCTAAATCCCCCCTTCCAGGTCTCCCCCCTCTCCTCTATATCCCCTTCAATATGTCTCCCCCCCTCCACTATATCCCCCATACCAGGTCTCCCCCCTCCTCTATATCCCCCCTGCCAGATCTTCCCCCCTCCTCTATATTCCCCCCAGCCAGATCTTCCTCCTCTCCTCAATATCCCCCAATCCAGGTCTTTCCCCTCTCCTCTATATCCCCCCCAGCCAGATCTTCCCCCTCTCCTCTATATCCCCCAATCCAGGTCTTCCCCCTCTCCTCTATATCCCCCCCAGCCAGATCTTCCCCCTCTCCTCTATATCCCCAAATCCAGGTCTTCCCCCTGTCCTCTATATCCTCCCTTCCAGGTCTTCCCCCTCTCCTCTATATCCCCCCCAGCCAGATCTTCCCCCTCTCCTCTATATCCCCAAATCCAGGTCTTCCCCCTCTTCTCTATATCCCCCCTGCCAGTACTTCCCCCTCTCCTCCAAATCCCCCCTGCCTGGGCTTCCCCCTCTCCTCTAAATCCCCTCTGCCAGGTCTTCCCCCTCTCCTCTAAATCCCCCCTTCCAGATCTTCCCCTTCTCTTCTATATCCCGCCCCCCCCAGCCAGATCTTCCCCCTCTCTTCTATATCCCCCAATCCAGGTCTTCCCCCTCTCCTCTATATCCCCCCTGCCTGGGCTTCCCCCTCTCCTCTAAATCCCCCCCGCTAGATCCTTCCCCTCTCCTCTATATCCCCCTGCCAGGTCTTCCCCCTCTCCTCTATATCCCCCCTGCCAGGTCCTTCCCCTCTCCTCTATATCCCCCCTGCAGGTCCTTCCCTTCTCCTCTATATCCCCCCTGCCAGGTCCTTCCCCTCTCCTCAATACCCCCCCCCCCCCGCTAGGTCCTGCTCTCCTCTATATCCCCCCGCTAGGTCCTGCTCTCCTCTATATTGCACCATACCAGGTCTCTCCCCCCGTATGCCCCACTACATCTCATATTCTCCCCCACCATTAACCCTTTCCTCTCTTTCTCCGCAGTTCGCCCTCATGCAGTATTCCCATAGATTCCGGATGCATTTTGATTTCACCCAATTTTCAAAATCAAGAGATCCGGCACAGCTGACCAAGACCATTGACCAGCAGAAAGGGGGGACGCATACTTCCACCGCCATCCTGCTGGTGATGTACGCTCCCAGATCTTCTCCCCCCCTCCATGAATAAGTCTTCTCCTCCATATTGACAGTGAGGAGTGGCAGGACTGGTTCTCGGCCTCCAGATGCTCGGTGCCGGGGTGGAGTGACATCACTGGGGTGTATTTGTTAGTGCCGATCGCTCCACGGTGCACCCAGAAATGACACACATATCTGGGAAGTGTGTCCACATTTGTATGTATGACTGGTCCTCTGTCATATGACATTGGGCCCCTCTGGTAGCCCATCAGACGGGGGAACGGTCACCAGGTTCTGAAAGCCACCATATAACACAGGCACAGACCATCTAGACCACAATCCTGGCACATGGGGCAAATGCCTGAGACACACCCACACTTTAATCATTCTGCATTCATCTTTCAGGCCAGCTGGTGGAGCTGGAGGCTCCTTGTTGTATTTTCTAGGCTCCTTATTTTGCTTTTTTGTTGTAAAATGTGAATGTGTTACAGTAGTCACTCCACCCCTTCTCTGAGCAGTGGCCCCTCCCCCTCTAGAGCAGGGAGCGCTCCCATATCATTGTGATGTTTCAGTTGGACAGAAGCTTCCCCTGTGCTGTCGCTGTAGCTAACCCCTAGTGCTCCGGGAATCCCATGTTCTGTATTAAATGCTCCTTGTAGAGTGTGGTGACCTGAGAAAGCCGCACCTGACTCTCTATGTCTGCTGTGTTCTGATTGGCAGGCAGCAGCTCTTTGTGCCAGAGAGAGGTGCCCGAGACAACGCCGAGAAGGTTCTCATCGTCATAACGGATGGGGAAAGCATCCGCGATAGCACGCCTTTCTCGAGGTCCATCGCAGAAGCTGACAGACTCGGGGTTCGCCGCTTCGTCATCGGGGTAACTGAGACGCTGATGGTCTTTAACCGTTTGATGACCAGAGGTCACTGATGCCTAGATGACAGGAACCACTTCTATATTTTATATTGACAATTTATTTGGTGCACGGTTTTAATATAAAAGGCTTGTTTTATTTATTTTGGGCTGACAAAAAATTATTTTGATTGAGGTATTATATATATATATATATTTTTTTTTTAATACTCTAAATGTATCTACCTTTTGCAGGATTTAACAGATAAACACTAATATTTTTTTTTTATTACCGTAAATGTATCTGACAACTACAAGACTTAAGAAAAGATAAACCCTACAATTTTTTTTATAATACTGTAAACGTATCTGACAATTACACTACCGATTTTTATTTTTTTTTTTAATACTGTAATTGTATTTGACAATTGCAAAATTTAACAGATATACACCACCACCTACAGGCTGCAGCGCCAATTGCAGGCTTTAGTCCTATTTTGTCGGTGAAGTCTTCCGTCTACATGTGTATATTATGTCATAGCAGCTGTCTAGTCATCACATGACCAGGAACTACTCTGATTGGTTCCTGATCTCCAGTGCAGACGAGGTTTAGAAGCCAGCATCTGCACAGATGATGACGTTTCTCAAAGGACAGATGCTAATTAATGTATCCCCGGCACAGGGCGTCATGCTGGGGAATGTTAACATACAGGGCAGGAAGGGGTATATGAAAGAATGAAAGTCATGCCGATCCCATGGCTTCAGAACTTTCCTAGTCACTGATCGCTTATTTGTATAAAGTTGGTCATCTGACCTGCTCCAGCCTGACCATCCTCTCATTGGTCTACAGGTGGGAGAGGCTTTTACTGTCCCCAGTGCCTACCAGGAGCTGGTGACCATCGCCTCCCCGAAGCCTGAAGATCACCTCCTTCAGGTCAGTGACTTCTCCATCCTACAAAATTTCCAGAGGACGCTTCAGGAGAAAATCTTCGCCATCGAAGGTAACAGACGGAGCAGGAATGAATGGAAGCAGGTTAAAAGAGAACCCCAGACACATGTGCCATGAGTGCCCTGTAGGCCAAAAATACAGCCTGGCCTGGCACTTCCAGAAGATCCAGATCAGAGCTTCAGCTTAATCACATACCTCTCCTCTCCAGCACTCTCTTCATTCTTCATCACCCTTTGCTATCCACCCCTCTCTTCATCCTCTGTGGCCCCCTCCTCTCCACCCCTTTCTTCATTCTTTATGGTCCCCTCCTCTCTGCCTCTCTTTGTATCCCCTATTACCCTCTCCTCTCTATCCCTTTCTCTTCATCCTTTATCACCCTCTCCTCTCCACCCCTCTCTTCATCCTCTAATGCCCCCTCCTCTCCACCCCTCTCCTCTCCATCCTTTATCACCCTCTCCTATCCACCCCTCTCTTCATCCTCTATGGCCCCCTCCTCTCCACCCCTCTCTCTTCATCCTTTATCACCCTCTCCTCTCTACCCCTCTCTTCATCCTCTATGGCCCCCTCCTCTCCACCCCTCTCTCTTCATCCTTTATCACCCTCTCCTCTCCACCCCTCTATTCATCCTCTAGGGCCCCCTCCTCTCCACCCCTCTCTCTTCATCCTTTATCACCCTCTCCTCTCCACCCCTCTTTTCATCCTCTATGGCCTCATCCTCTCCACCCCTTTCTTCATTCTTTATGGTCTCCTCCTCTCTGCCTCTCTTTTTATCCTCTATTACCCTCTCCTCTCCATCCCTTTCTCTTCATCCTTTATCACCCTCTCCTCTCCACCCCTCTCTTCATCCTCTATGGCCCCCTCCTCTCCACCCCTCTCTCTTAATCCTTTATCACCCTCTCCTCTCCACCTTTCTCTTCATCCTCTATGGCCCCCTCCTCTCCACCCCTCTCTCTTCATCCTTTATCACCCTCTCCTCTCTACCCCTCTCTTCATCCTCTATGGCCCCCTCCTCTCCACCCCTCTCTCTTCATCCTTTATCACCCTCTCCTCTCCACCCCTCTATTCATCCTCTAGGGCCCCCTCCTCTCCACCCCTCTCTCTTCATCCTTTATCACCCTCTCCTCTCCACCCCTCTCTTCATCCTCTATGGCCTCCTCCTCTCCACCCCTCTTTTCATCCTCTATGGCCTCCTCCTCTCCACCCCTTTCTTCATTCTTTATGGTCTCCTCCTCTCTGCCTCTCTTTTTATCCTCTATTACCCTCTCCTCTCCATCCCTTTCTCTTCATCCTTTATCACCCTCTCCTCTCCACCCCTCTCTTCATCCTCTATGGCCCCCTCCTCTCCACCCCTCTCTCTTAATCCTTTATCACCCTCTCCTCTCCACCCCTCTCTTCATCCTCTATGGCCCCCTCCTCTCCACCCCTCTCTCTTCATCCTTTATCACCCTCTCCTCTCCACCCCTCTCTTCATCCTCTATGGCCCCCTCCTCTCCACCCCTCTCTCTTAATCCTTTATCACCCTCTCCTCTCCACCCCTCTCTTCATCCTCTATGGCCCCCTCCTCTCCACCCCTCTCTCTTCATCCTTTATCACCCTCTCCTCTCCACCCCTCTCTTCATCCTCTATGGCCTCCTCCTCTCCACCCCTTTCTTCATTCTTTATGGTCCCCTCCTCTCTGCCTCTCTTTTTATCCTCTATTACCCTCTCCTCTCCAACCCTGTCTTCATCCTCTATAGTCCCTTCCTCTCCACCCCTCTCTTCATTCTCTATCATTCCTCTCCTCTCCACCCCTCTCTTCATTCTCTATCATTCCTCTCCTCTATCACCCCTCTCTTCATTCTCTATCATTCCTCTCCTCTATCACCCCTCTCTTCATCCTCTATCTTGTTCTCCTCCCCTCTCCTCATCCTCTATGGCCCCCTCCTCTCCCTCTTTCTTCATCTTCTGTTGACAACACCTTCTTCGTTCCTCTTGCCCCCAGGTACACAGTCTGCAAATGGAAGTTCTTTCCATCTTGAGATGTCTCAGGAGGGGTTCAGCGCAGTTCTGACATCGGTAAATATGAACTATCTCACATTCCCATTTACTACTGGAACCAAAAACTTACACCACAAAGCCCCCCCCACACACACACACACACACACACACACACACACACTGCTCCAATTCAGGGTCCCTTCTACCTGGATTCAGATGCAGATTCTCAGCTTTTGGCGGTGTCCCCTTCTCCTGAGGTATTTGCGGGTTTTTTATACAACATACTTCCCCGTTACTTCATGTTTATGATTTCCTTTTTACACGACACCAATTGGTAGAATTATTATGTATGCAGCTTGGATTACTCCATTCCAAATTAAATAAAGTCCCTCTAGGGGTATCTGTATACACAGATCCTGCCCAACCCTCCATGGTGTCCCCACACACTGACCAGAAATGAGGGGTCGGAGTTCTGAAGATGTAGGCCAGGAAGTCCCTGTCCCTGTGTGGACCTCCTGTGGATAGAATAGGTGCCATCCAAACCAGCCATTCCTGAGACCTCAGAAATAATCATGGGGGTAGAGCTGAGAGATGTTCAGACAGAAGAGGAGACAACATACCTCCTCGGTTTAGGCTTCCAAGGTCCTTGTATAACCCTGAAAAGTTAATCTGTCTTTTATAATTGTACTGTTTTTACTAGAACTGCCATTTTCCCTGGAGAGGTTGCATTCCAGAACATATCTAGATTCAGAGTAGACCATATGCCTGCTATAGGGCCGACAAGCACAAGAGGACCCTGTCTTGTTACAATTGAGGGTCATTCATGCCTTTGAGAAAGGAAACTGTCGTTGAGATAGAGAGGTCGTTATTGGCTTTGCTATGGGGCTCCATTATCCATGGTTATGACGTGAAAGCATGATAAAGGACCATACAATTCTGATAATGGATACAATGTGTGGGGGGGGGGGGTACAACTATAAACTGCCCAGGGTGCAGATATGAGGTGCCCTTTAGAGGGGATAATGGACCTGTAGACCCTCAAGCCAGGAACTGTCTTCTTGGTATAGAAGGTTGACGTGATGACGCATGAATTCTGTTCCAAGAAGGAAACTCTGCACTTACTGTATATTTGATGGCATAGATCTGCCCTGTAAGCCGATTGGGTAACCTGTCTCACCAAAATATTTAAAAGCCGAGTCAGCAATAGGAAGTGACATTCACAATTACTGAATGAAGCTTCCATCACCATGAAGATCTCATATCCCCTTTTTAATGCCGCCTTCTTCTCCAGAGAGGGCCCATCCTTGGGGCAGTAGGTGCTTATGACTGGTCTGGAGGGATATCCATGTACTTGGACGGTCGGCAGAATGGCACCTGGATAAATGCTACAAAGGATCGAACCGACATGAAGGATTCTTACATGGGTGAGAAAACCATTGATTACAGAGCTGTACGGATGTCACAAGATTCTTGTATGTCACACAATTCATAAACTAGCATCAATGATCACTAGAATCCTACAAATGGTGGATATGGAAGGTGGAAGCTAAGGTTAGAGGGAGCTTATTACACGTCTGTAAAATGGATCTATCTCCACCATGACTCTTCTCTTCTCCTTGTACAGGTTATGCAGTCCAGCAGGTGCAGTGGGACACATTGGCCATTGGTGCACCAAGATACCAACATCTGGGCAGTGTCTTCATCTACAAGAATAATCCAACAACATCGGAGTGGAGCCAGGTGGCTGCATTCACCGCAGACAAGGTGACAGAGGGGTGCAGGAGTGGGAGGTTCAACGGATGGAAAGGCAACCTTTCAAAGATTCAATGGTTGAAGAGGTTGGAGACCACAGATACAGCTAGACACATGACAAGATTTAGAGGAAGCAGAAGTTGACAAGATTGTCAGGATGTTTCTGGGAATGGATGGGAGGAGAGCAATGAGTCTCATTTTTGGGAAGACATTTATGATAAGAACATCTGAGAATTCTCTGTGATCCTCCACTTATACACAAGTTCTTTATATGTACAATCTGTCTTCTTAGATTGGGTCATACTTTGGGTCGGTGCTCAGTATCCTGGCTTTGAATTCCACACACTCTCTTCTTGTGGTTGGGTCCCCAACGTATTTCTCTCCTCAAGCCCCAGGAGGGCGAGTGTACCTATGTCCTGTCACCGAGGTGAGGCCTAGACTGCTAATCAATGATGTTCTAACCCTCTGTGTTTACTTGATGACAGTACAAGAAGAGATGCCAGTAAGTTGGTTGTTTCAGGTGTATAAATCAGTTTAATTGCACCTTCTTCCCTTTGGGAAGACATTGAACAGTAATTATCCTCAATCCCTGTTTATCGTTCTGTCCCCATAATACTAAAAAGAACACTGAAGCCCACTGTGACCTTCTGGAAGTGGCCTTCAAGTCTTCATGGTCTCATTTATTAGAGGAAGACTATAGCCTGGTACTCATCCATTTTCCTGCAACTTTGGAGATGCCAAATCCATCTTCCATCTCCTTGTCTCAGCATTTTCCATGACTGCTCATATTTATGTGTGGAGTCCTCCAGAGCAATAGATACCTGTGATGGTCCTAGTGATCATAGCTCTGCCTTTAGCTATAATTGATTACAATTTACCAAACTGGGTTGAGCCTGAGATGCTGAAATTTAGGTACAAAGAGGAATTCTATGAGACCTATGAAATTGTTTCAGTTCCCTTATTATTTTTAACTACATTATAATAATTACTATTAGCTTCCAGCTTTGATCTTTTCTTGTGTTTCAGGTCAGGAACGCCTGGCACCCTAGAGGACCATCTGTCACTATGACATGTCCAGAGACCCTTCAAGGTGACCCCAGCCAATCTGTAGGTCATTTCGGTTCTGCCATCTCTGTTCTACCAGACATGACTGGAGATGAGCTACCAGACTTGGCAGTTGGTGCCCCATGCGAAGACAACTATCAGGGAGCCATCTACATCTTTCCAGGTCAGAGTGAGAGCTTCAGGACTTCATATATACAGGTACCCATCTTTTTCTTCTGCCAGTCTACAACTGTGATGATTCTATTCAGGTGTCAGTTACTCTTTGTGTCCGCTCACATTGGTTGGCTCTCTGTTGAGAATGGAATGTTATGTCAGGTTATTTTTCCTCTGCTGTGTTTTCATTTATGGTTCCTTCCCTTTCTACAGCGCATTACTGGTCGGCAGGTCAGTGGTGGCATCAGGTTCTTTGGCAGGTCACTGAGTGGAAATCTGGACATGACGGGGGACAATCTGCCAGATCTTGCAGTGGGAGGTGAAGGACTAGTCTTGGTAGTGAGGTGAGAAGAAAATGAAATTAGTTATTAGATCTTTTTTATCCTGGTGTGACTTCATCACCAAATCATCACCTCTGGACTTTACTGTATGTTATCTATGGTGCCTTCACTGGAAGCCTCCTGGGACAGTATGCCAATCACTCTCTCCAAGATGGTAAAGGACCTCTGGGTAATGTGTATGGCCAGACAGAATCACTGCTGCTCTCTCAGGAGTGATGAACACCTACAATGAGGGGGCAGAAATAAAATGTTGGATTCCCCAATATGTCTTCTGGTCATGGAAATGCACCTTGCACAATGTTGCTTACATATGGTGCAGGAACTCCAACTGAGGCCAAATCCTGTGCCACAATGTACAATCAGCTTGTATAAAGGGAAATTCAACAACCTGAAAAGGACCAATAATCCTCATTGTACATGTTATGGTACCACGCTGTTTGTCTTTTACAAAACCTCCATAAATAACCATTTTGAATCTCTGACTCCTCTGTAGGTCTCGACCGGTTCTGGGTGTCTCAGTCGGCATGACATTTGATCCCATTGAGATACCCCTCTCATTCTACGAGTGCTCAGATCAGTTCAAAGCTGGGAGTGCAATAAAACTCATCGTCTGCTTCTTCAGCTACCAGAAAAACACCAGGGCAACAGGTGAGCCAGGTGGGGGGGGGGGGTTGACCAGAAGAGTCATCATTTCCTGGGACAATCAGAGGTACCAGACTGAGATCTTATAGCTGTTGCATCTATACTCTCAGAGGGCTTCAAACCAGCTCACTTCTGCAAAACACATATGGCAGATTGGGAGTAATGCCTTTATTGTACATTGCTTTAGTACAGAAGAATATTGGGTTTTCTTTGTATGAGAAAAGTGTCCATGAAAATATAGATTGCTGCTCCGGGTTTAAGCCAGAGAGGTGGTCAGATGGGAAGAGTCAGAGCCAGGGAGTGAAAAAGGTGTGCACTATCCACACTATTCCCCATACAATCCATCCCGGGTCCAATCAACACTGACCCACTTACCATACAAACCATCACCACACCATCAAATTGTACAAAGGATAGTGCCCTGTGCCATCCAAACTATACCCTATACAATCAACCCTCGCCCCCGTACAATCCAGACCATCTGCCTTAACCATCCAAACCCTTATTCATATCTTCTAAACGATCATCCCCTGTACCATCAAAACTGCCTGGCATACATTCTAAACCATCCCCTGTACCATCCAAACCACTCTGCCGTACCATCCTAACTATCCTTGGCACCTTTCAAACCCTCTCCTGCACCATCTAAACATCTTCCATACAGTTAAACCATCTCCTATACCATCCAAACCATACATGGTACCATCTAAGCCCTCTCTTGTACCCTCTAAACATCCTATACCATCCAAACCATCCCTGAGACCATCTAAACCCTCTCTTCTACCATTGATACATTCTCTATACTACTCAAACCATCCCCCATATCATCCAAACCATCCTCCACATTATCCAAACCATTGCCTGTATAATCCAAACCATAGTCCATACTATTCAAACCCTCCCATGCATCATCCACACTATCCCTTGGTATCATCCAAACCTTCCCCTATCCAAACTGTGACTGCATCCATCCACACAATCCACCATGTCATCCAAACTATCCCTTAAACCTTCCTTGGTACCATCTAAATATCCTCCCATACCATCCAAACTATCTCTTGTATAATTCAAACCATCTTCTGTATCATCCAACCCCTTAACTGTACCATCCAACCCATCCCACATATCTTGGTCACTATGACTGTCTTTATCACAAAGTTCTGAGTCTGGTCCATCAAGTTGCACTACACAGGGACTCCAGGGCCACAATGGTACTGAAATGAAGGGAAGGGCCAGACACTAGTCACTGGGATGAAAGAATACTTAGAGGGTCTAAGTAGGAAGTACCAGCGCCTCTGTAGAATTATAAATCTATTACAGGTAGGGCAAAGAAAGTGGAATTCCAGACAAACACAGCTAGAAACCACATAGAATTACCATTTTACCTGCCAATAAATATGTACGTTTGTTCAGCTACTCCTGTGATTTACAGATGCCTGCCACACAGCCCATTCAGGAAGATCGCCCTCCTGCTAGTTGGGCAGAGGTGATGATGGCCATTCATAGGCCAATGAGCGTAAAGATACTAAGCCAGGATATAAGCGTGTCACTTGCTTGGCTGGGCGGTGGTGTATGAATCACAGGACTGTCTGAACAGGATTGCCAGTCCATTAGCTGGAGAAGCAGCCACAATGTACACATGTAAGCCATGTGTTCAGACATTTGCCTGTTCCACTTTATATCTTTTCACATTCTTTCTCAGTGGAGGACTTTGGTCAGGTGACATACTCTCTCCTCCTGGATGCTGGTCGCACCAACACTCGGGCCCTCTTCCCCAAAGCTGGGCGCTCCCTCAATGCCAACCAGCGTCTGTCAGGGGAAGCATGTGCAGACCATTCCATCCAAATTCCTGTGAGTACCTCTCTATCTGTAGACCATATAAAGCTGAGAAGATCATGTCTCTCACCCGTCCTGTCTCTGTGTCTAGGAGTGTGTGGAAGACTCTCTGTCCTCTCTCCGAGTCTCGCTCAATTTCTCGCTTGCTGGAATTCCTGTGCTGAGTGAGGACTCCCCATCCAACCACTCTGCAGAGGTAACTCTCCACTCTCCACGCACTATGTAGGGTATTGCAGATCACAGACCTGGTCACATACCTTCAGATCTTTCTCCACAGGTCCCATTTCAGAAGAACTGTGGTGGCGACGGGGTGTGTGAGGACAATCTGAGCCTGAAGATCACCTTCATAGGGTGAGATGGAGGACCTTGTTCTGTCATCAGCCTGACCGATGAAAGCGTTCTCTCTTGGGTGGTTTTGGGTGTCTCATGAAAGCTGGTGTGACCATCTTATTCCTTTATCTAACAGTGTCAACCAGCTGGTGGTTGGAGTGACTCTTGACATCAACATGACAGTCTTGGTGAAAAACGAAGGTGAAGATTCATACAACACTCGTGTTATCATCCCCTTCCCCTCCGGCTTGTCATATCGCCTGGTGTCTCTCATTGAGGTAATGGGGAGCTGTCTCTTCTCCGGCTCCTCGGTATGGTGGAGCAGTTGTAATCTAATTTTATTCATCTTGTAGAGCAACAAGAAAGTGACGGTTTCATGTGCCTCTCTGGAAGGTCAGAGAGTGGTGAACTGTGGGGTGAACAGACCTCTCCTGAGACCCAACACCACGGTAAGAGGAGAGAGCCTGAGAGAGGGTGCTAGAGTGCTGGTGTGTGAGAGAGCAATGAACGCTATGCAGAAAGGGCTACAAAAGAAAGAACCCGGAGACTGATTAACATCGAATATGATGCTCTGATGTGAGCATAACCAAGTTATAACTCCGGCACTTAACCTAAACGTCAGTTATTGACCTCTAATACTAATTATAAACCTCAATGTAACACCGAACTTACTTGTAGCCCCACCTACTAATTGTCCAGATCACAACTATACCCTAAACCCCAACAACCATTCTTCTTTCCAGTTCTGACCTTAACCAAGAACCTTCAGATTAACCCAAACTTTAACCCCAACCTAACACTAATTCTCAGTTCCTAACCCTAAAATTTCTCCCCTAACCCCAACCTTCAAATCTATCCCGACCTCCTCCACTCTTCCTACCACTCCATCCCCCACAGCTATCTCCTCCTATACCACTATCCCGTCCCTTCTAGATTGTAAGCTCGAAAGAGCAGGGCCCTCGAACCCCTCGTGTATTGTATTGGTATTGTTCTGTCACATGTTCTGTCCCCCTCTGTAATGTACAGCGCTGAGCCAACTATTGGCGCTTTATAAATACTGTATAATAATAATAATAATATCCCAAATGCTAACACCCAACCTTCAAACTATCTTCAAAAATCTTTAAACTTCAAAACCTTTAACCAACCCTAAAGCAGCATTCCCCATCTTTTTACCCTAGAAGAACCCTTGGAATAAATGTTAGGTCTTGGGGAACCCCTGCTAAACCCCAGTTCATTGGCGGAGCAATGAAAAGAGTGCCTTCCCCTACAGTAATGGTCAGACGCCACACTTGGATAACTAAAAAAGATCATTGGTGCCATGTCGCTGACTCTGACATGTAGCATTGGCCCCAGATCCATGTAGGCACCATTAAATAGGAGGTCAATCAGCTAGCAACCTCTAGAGCAGTGTTTCTCAACTCCAGTCCTCATGGACCCCCAACAGGTCATGTTTTCAGGATTTCCCTCAGATGAAACAGCTGTGGTAATTACTAAGGCAGTGAAACTGATCAAATCACCTGTGCAAAATAATGGAAATCCTGAAAACATGACCTGTTGGGAGTCCATGAGGACTGGAGTTGAGAAACACTGCTCTAGAGGAACATGGATGGAGAATGGCTGGACCATCAACCTAATCTTCATCCTTCAAATTACCGTTACACTAAACCTATCCTGACACTCCAAGCCTCAACCTAACCCTCAACCCTCACCATACACAGAACCCTCAACCCAACCCACACTCTTAACGTAACCCAACTCTGTCACTTTGACCCCCTGGCCCTTGGTCTAATCCTCAACCTATCCCTGACCCCCGATCTCTCAACCTAACTCCAAAATAACAGCACTGATATGTACTGCTGATCTGGAATTGAAACTGTAAAGGAGTGCTGGGACACCCAAACACTTGGTTTGATTGAAGCATGGCACAACCACAAGGGAATGACTTCTCCAGTCACTTGAGAGGGGTCTCTTGGAGGTCCTGTATGGAGGTTGTCAGGGCGGTGGCAAATATAAGGCATGAGCACATATGAATTGAGCAGAATGACACAAATCTAAAGCAGCAGAGTCTGAGCCAGGCTGTAGAGGGTCCCCATGGTGGATTGGGGGGGGGGGGGGGGGGGGGAGTCTGCCATTAAGACAGTACAAGCAGATGATGGCCAGAATGTCAGTGACCCACCCCCCCCCCCCCAGTGAGAATCATTCACATCTTTTCCCCACTCACACCTCACTTCTGGGGTCTCTTCCAGGCCATCTTCCTGGTGGGTTTTCACGTTTCAGCGAACGCTGCCCTGGGGAACTCTCTGACAATGTCAGCCAACGTGAGCAGGTAAGTGACCACTGGGAACATGTGGGAGGAACAGACCTGATGTGTTGCCACCCTGTGAGATCGAAGGGCAGAACAGTTCATGCAGGCCTCATCTGCTCTGCAGCTGCACCATCAATTTACATGGACCCGATTTACTAAGCTGGCCGGAGGGTCGCCAACATTCAATCACATGAAGGCGAGGTTCTGTTTTATCCAAGTGTTCCCATACACCACTAGAACTGAACTACCAATGGGAAGGTCCATGGAGGAGCCAGGCACTTTCTTGAGGTCCCTCCTATCAGGTGGAGGAGCCAGAGGGCAGAGACAAGTGATGATACTGACATAATGGCGGGCCCCAGATTACGTGGCTTTGGGGGGCTCTAGAGGGGATTCACCATGGCCACATGTTTTGCTGGTCTTCATTGTCACCGAAAGTGACAGGAAATCCGAAATGTTAGAGTTGTCACCTGAACAGGAGGGGAGGAGAAATCTCCCGAATCCTGCACAGTGCGGTGGGTGGCAATGGACAAGAAGTCCAAAAATGAAGTGGTCCTTAAAGGTGTGCCAGAGTGGAGTCTCACATAGATGTGGCCTTTTTTAGCATTCCCCTTGTGCCATCTTAGCTGGATAACTTTGGGCCGTTATTGAAGGCTCCTCCAAGCACTTCTATCTCTGCTTCTGTTTTCAGCGATTACAGACGAGCCCCCACCGATCGAATGATGTCCTCATCTCAGCTGAGCGTCCGCTATGCCATCTACGTTACCATCACCAGGTGAGTAAAAGAAAGTGGAGATGGAATCCGGCGATGGAAAATTCCATGTCCATCTGACAAGGGTTGGACAATCTGACTACCCCATGTAGTCTTCTGGATCCGCTTTGGCCATAGGCAGGAATGCTCCGGTTTCAGGAGGGTTCCTCAGCACCCCTCAACGTGCTGCCTACAGTCACGGGTTATCTGGGGGGAGACAAGAATGATCGGAAGAGGTTTGTTCTCACACTTCTTCCTCCTACGAGTGCTGGCAGCTGGGGCCATCTGTGGCCACCGGAGACATTGGGGGGGTCATTCGTGTCCAGACCTGCAGAACAAAAACTTTTGTTTCATTTCAAATCGATTTGTTGAGTTACTAATTTTGTATTTTTGCATTCGTAACGAAAATTTGGTTTGTTTATTTGTTTTTGACCAGATTCAAATTTTTTTCCAATGATTCAATTCGAATTGAAAATATGGAATCGATCCAGATTTATTGTGAAGAACAACTGGTTCTATTCTATTCAGAATTCAAATTTGCTATATTCTTTCTGCTCTTTTCAATTATTTTCTAATCTATTCTTTTCTATTCCATTTCAAATTCGACATTTCAGAAGACGGCTGTATTTTTTCTATTTTTATTTTATTCGAATTTCAGAGGATGACTATATTCTAATTTTATCCTATTCTATTTTTTTCTATTCTTTTCCTTTTTGTTTCATTCTTTTCAATTAAAAATTTGAATTTCGAAAGACGGCTATATTCATTCTATTCTATTCTTATTTTTTCTCTTCTATTCCTTTATTTTCTGCTCTATTCTGTTTTATTCTATTCGTTTCAAAATTTCAGAAGTCGGCTATATTCTTTCCATTTTATTCTACTCGAAATTTGAATTTCAGAAGATAGCTGCAATCTTTTTCATTCTAGTCTGTTCTATTTGAATTCGAATTTTGGAAGACTGCTATATTCTTTCTATCCTCTTCTTTTTTCAATTCCATTTCATTTTTTTGGAAGACGTCTATAATCTTTCTATTCTGTTTCTTTGTTTTCTACTTTATTCTTTTATTTTCTGTTCTATTCTATATTTTTCCTAATTCGAATTTCAGAAGACAGCGATATTCTAATACACAAAATCTGTGAAAGAAATCAGCAAAAGCCAGCAATGTTCATAGTTTTCGTTTTTTGATTCCATTCCATTTTCAAATTCTATTCCAATAATCCATTATTTTGGCTGAACATTTTGTTATCTGTAAATTCTTTACAATTGTAATTCAGATTCCTGCGAATTGCTGCATAACGAAAATGTTGTCCAAATTTTGATTCGGAACAAAATGAACCGCGCGTCTATTTGTGGCTGGGGCTCCTCGGTTTCTCACAGAGCTTTGTTTAGGATTTAATGCCGACATTTTGAGTTGTCACCAGAACAGGTGTCAGAAGATCGCGCTTCTCTTCCGGTGACACCTGTCTGAAGCTGGACATACATTGAGAGATTTTCTCCATTCATCCCTCTGGTTCAGGGGTAGGCAACCTGCGGCTCTCCAGTTGTTGCAGGACTACAAGTTCCATCATGCCTCTGCAAGTCATAGCTGTAACTGTCAGTTTTGTAATGTTGCAATGCCTCATGGGAAATGTAGTTCCACAACAGCTACAGAGCTGTACGTTACCTACCCCTGCTCTGGTTGAACGAAAAAACCCTCAAGATTCCCACATGAACACAGGAGATGTGGATGCAGGAATCCCCCTCACTGGGCTATTGTATTCCGAGAGAAGGGACTCCCCCCCCCTCCCCCACCCCCCGTCAGAGAACACTGAGCAAGGCGGCAGCGGCTGATCGAATGCTGGTTTTCCAGCAGAATCGTTCTACAGAATCCGATTGCAGACAGTTCTTGCTGAATCGGCCAAATTTCGATATGTGTATGTCCAGCTTTAGAGAGAACTAATCTCAGTGACTGCTGGTCACAGGAGATTCGGAGACCCACCATCGGTGTCTCCATTGTGCTGCTCATGGTTCTCCTTGCTGGAGAGGAAGCCGTACCTGAGGAAGAATCTCCCTTCTTCTGCTTCATCCATTCTGTGGATCTGTGCTTCCTCCACCTCTATCATTACCCCACCAGGCATCTAGGGGGCAGCTCTGACATGAGAAAGCAAAGTCCCACGTCCATCAAAATGGTGGCCTCTACACAAGACATGGTAAGTTAGTAATGGGGAGAAGATCAGCTGCTGGGGGACCACAGACAATACTGGTCCTTTGACCTTTTGGGGCACGCCTTCCATAGCTCAATTCCGCAAAAAAAAAAAATGGGAGGGGCAATAGTTTACTGCATGATATTAAACATGGCTTTCCACTTCCGGGAAGGTGGTCTTTATATGAGCTACGAGAGGAGCGCTGCCTGTTGGTACTGCTAGTTCGGAGGGGTAATCCGACTACTGCAAACCATTTCATGCATTTCTTGGTAACCGACTATCAGGGGGAGACCTTCCTTGGATGGGATCATAGGGGGGGAGGCGAGTGTTAGAGGCACTTCTTACCCCGCAACTCACACTCACTGTCTGTGCTTGTTGTAGCCTCGAAGAGTCCAGCAAATACCAGAACTTCTCCAACGGTGACTCCACCATACAGCATATCTACAGGGTAAGAGTAGACAGGGTGGGGAATTAAAACCTCATCCCAGCAGCCTCTTCCATGTAACCACCCCCTTCTCCCTGTCCTCAGGTCATTAACCTGGGCCAGCGGTCACTCCCTCTCACCGTCATCTTCATGGTACCAGTGAGGTTGGGGGAGACGTCCATCTGGGAGACGAGGAACATTACAAGTTCTAAGGTAACTACGCCCACCACAGAGGTTGGCACCGTGACTTGACCCTCCAATACGTCCAGGTTCCCCATTGTCATGGAGGCATCATTAATATATTGATAAGGTCTGTAGATTACCCCCCCCCCCCCCCAAGTCTGGGTCTACATGTTGGTAGTGCACTCCTGATGATTACACATGATCTATAAATTAGATGCAGCAACACAGTGTCCAATTTCAGGTCAGTCTGCTCCCCCCTAGCTGGGGGCTACAGATCAGAGACCCCACATAAGTTATTAGGGGGAGTAGGATCATGGATGAGGTACAGCAGGAATTTCAGAGGACACAATGGAAGATGAGGTGGGCTAATAAAGTGAGATCTTAGATGAGACAGTGGGGTCAGGAGGACCACAGGTTATGCAGTGGGCCCCAGATGAGGTAATAGAGTAAGTAGGATTATAGATGAAATAATGGAGTCAGGAAGTAACCCAGGTGAGACAGTTAGTTGAGGAGGGACCCAGCTGAGACAGTGTGGTGAAAAGGGACCCCAGCTGAGACACTGGGGTAAAAAGGGACCCCAATGAGGTAATGGAGTGCAGGAGTATCCCTTATGAGACAGTGAGGCAAGGAGAGGGATCCAAGTTTAGGCATTGTGGTATGGAGTGGGTTCTGGGGTGAAGGCCTATCATGTGCCTCTTTTTTTTCCCAGCCAGACATCTCCACATGTACTGAAGCCAGAGAAGGCCCCGGCGCTGAGAAGTACCAGGAGATCCTGGCAAGAAGTCCAATTCTGGTAAAGCGATGGAAACCAGTTCTCAGTGCCCCTCTTGAATGATGTTCTCTGATGTTTTCTTAGCCCAGAGTTGTCTCCTTTGTCCTCCACATCCCCTTTTCTTCTCTTGGGGGGTTTCATTCCCTCTGGAGTAGTCCCCTCCATATCATCCTCTGATTCCTCCTCCTCTCCCCAGAACTGTTCTGTTGGTTGGTGTGTCAGAGTGGAGTGTCAGATTCGGGATCTGGAGGTTCAGAGTTCTGTAAACTTCACTATCAGCGGATCTGTGACTGAAGGATCCGTCACTCAGGTAGGTACAGTCTGTCCAGACGTAGGTACACTCTACAGTCGAGTAGATCACAGACATAGACAGAATATATAATTGGTCCTTCCTGGGGAGGTTGGGTCGCCCAGATTGTCATACATAGCAGACATTGTACACCTAAATGGGCAGTCCTGACACCATTCAGTTGGGGGCTCTTTCGCCATCCCCCAGAAACAGCTACACATATGGCCATACAATGTTCTCCATCTCAGAAACATGTCCGTATGAACCCCACCCTTCACTGTACCTCCCAGACGCGTCCATACAATGTCCTCCATCTCAGAGACATGTCGTATGACCCCCACCCTTCACTGTACCTCCCAGATGCGTCCATACAATGTCCTCCATCTCAGAGACATGTCCGTATGACCCCCACCATTCACTGTACCTCCCAGACGCGTCCATACAACGTCCTCCATCTCAGAAACATGTCCGTATGAACCCCACCCTTCACTGTACCTCCCAGACGCGTCCATACAATGTCCTCCATCTCAGAGACATGTCCGTATGACCCCCACCCTTCACTGTACCTCCCAGACGCGTCCATACAATGTCCTCCATCTCAGAGACATGTCCGTATGACCCCCACCCTTCACTGTACCTCCCAGACGCGTCCATACAAGGTCCTCCATCTCAGAGACATGTCCGTATGACCCCCACCCTTCACTGTACCTCCCAGACGCGTCCATACAATGTCCTCCATCTCAGAGACATGTCCGTATGACCCCCACCCTTCACTGTACCTCCCAGACGCGTCCATACAATGTCCTCCATCTCAGAGACATGTCCGTATGACCCCCACCCTTCACTGTACCTCCCAGACGCGTCCATACAATGTCCTCCATCTCAGAGACATGTCCGTATGACCCCCACCCTTCACTGTACCTCCCAGACGCATCCATACAATGTCCTCCATCTCAGAGACATGTCCGTATGACCCCCACCCTTCACTGTACCTCCCAGACGCATCCATACAATGTCCTCCATCTCAGAGACATGTCCGTATGACCCCCACCCTTCACTGTACCTCCCAGACGCATCCATACAATGTCCTCCATCTCAGAGACATGTCCATATGACCCCCACCCTTCACTGTACCTCCCAGACGCATCCATACAATGTCCTCCATCTCAGAGACATGTCCATATGACCCCCACCCTTTACCTCCTAGTCATCTCTGTACAATGTCCTCACCCTTTAGGACACATCCGTACAACACCCTCCAACCCCAAGACATGACTATACTACCTCTTCACCCCCCAGTCACGTCCATATAACACCCCCCATCCCTCAGACACATCTATACAACCTCCTCCATCCCCCCCCCCAGACATCTATACAACCCCCTTCACCCCCAGTCACGTCCATATAACACCCCCCATCCCTCAGACACATCTATACAACCTCCTTTACCCCCCCCCCCCCCCCCAGACATCTATACAACCTCCTTCACCCCCCAGTCATGTCCATATAACACCCTCCACCCCCCAAACATCTGTACAGCCTCCTTCACCCCACAGTCCCGTCCGTATAACACCCCCCAGACACATCTTTACAACCCCCTTCGCCCCCCAGTCACGTCCCTACAATATCCTTTAGCCCCCAGACCTGTCTATGTCCTCACCTCCTTCTCTCTGGTCTCAGTCAGGACAGCAGCAGATTTTCCTGCAGACCGCAGCGGAGATCAGATACGATCTCAGACGTACGCGCACATCCTGGAACAGAACCAGCGTTTCGTCAGAGCCAGGTACTCACCTCTCTCACAGTAATACTGGGGGTGGGGAATTGGGGCCTGGAGGTCTTCTTCATGGGAATGGTAGCCTCTGGTGGAGGTGCCAGTTCTGGGGCAGAGCTCAACTCTACAGGCATCACGATGGCCTGGACCCGGCTCCAACCCCGGGAGAGGACCATGGCTCCTGGGGCGGTAATGGCGGCTCTGATGGGTTCACTGGAAGGACAAATCTTTTTGTATTTCAGACACAGACGGCACTGGAGATCAGCAAGGAGTACAACTATTACCCCATCATCATCGGCAGCAGCGTGGGGGGGCTGGTGCTCCTGGCACTCATAACCGCCGGCCTGTATAAGGTAAGAGGCAGGTCATTGATTGGTCAGGGTGGTGGGTGTGACCCATGGCCGGCCCGCTGCTTTTTTTAGTCTAAGGGAGGTTTGAGGATAGTAAATGGTCAGTTATTCATCATCTATGACCCGGGACCCAACCGGGATTCCATCAGCCTGCTAGTGATGCAGCGCCGCCTACTGGAGGCAGCACAGACAGCACACAAAACTTGTACATCATTCCTAGAGATCGCAGTGCTGCCACCTACTGGACGCGCATCAGATCGCAGAGCTGCCCCTGCTGGACGCGCATCGGATCCCATTGCTGCCACCTGCTGGACGCACATCGGATCCCATTGCTGCCCCCTGCTGGACGCACATCGGATCCCATTGCTGCCCCCTGCTGGACGCACATCCGGAGCGCAGCGCTGCCCCCTGCTGGACGCACATCGGAGCGCTGCCCCCTGCTGGACGCACATCGGAGCGCTGCCCCCTGCTGGACGCACATCGGAGCGCTGCCCCCTGCTGGACGCACATCGGAGCGCTGCCCCCTGCTGGACGCACATCGGAGCGCTGCCCCCTGCTGGACGCACATCAGAGCGCAGCGCTGCCCCCTGCTGGACGCACATCAGAGCGCAGCGCTGCCACCCTGCTGGACGCACATCAGAGCGCAGCGCTGCCACCTGCTGGACGCACATCAGAGCGCAGCGCTGCCACCTGCTGGACGCACATCAGAGCGCAGCGCTGCCACCTGCTGGACGCACATCAGAGCGCAGCGCTGCCACCTGCTGGACGCACATCAGAGCGCAGCGCTGCCACCTGCTGGACGCACATCAGAGCGCAGCGCTGCCACCTGCTGGACTCACATCAGAGCGCAGCGATGCCCCCTGCTGGACTCACATCAGAGCGCAGCGATGCCCCCTGCTGGACTCACATCAGAGCGCAGCGATGCCCCCTGCTGGACTCACATCAGAGCGCAGCGATGCCCCTGCTGGACTCACATCAGAGCGCAGCGATGCCCCCTGCTGGACTCACATCAGAGCGCAGCGATGCCCCCTGCTGGACTCACATCAGAGCGCAACGCTGCCCCCTGCTGGACTCACATCAGAGCGCAGCGCTGCCCCCTGCTGGACGCACATCAGAGCGCAGCGCTGCCCCCTGCTGGACGCACATCAGATCGCAGCGCTGCCACCTGCTGGACGCACATCAGATCGCAGCGATGCCCCCTGCTGGACTCACATCAGAGCGCAGCGATGCCCCCTGCTGGACTCACATCAGAGCGCAGCGATGCCCCCTGCTGGACTCACATCAGAGCGCAGCGATGCCCCCTGCTGGACTCACATCAGAGCGCAGCGATGCCCCCTGCTGGACTCACATCAGAGCGCAGCGATGCCCCCTGCTGGACTCACATCAGAGCGCAGCGATGCCCCCTGCTGGACTCACATCAGAGCGCAGCGATGCCCCCTGCTGGACTCACATCAGAGCGCAGCGATGCCCCCTGCTGGACTCACATCAGAGCGCAGCGATGCCCCCTGCTGGACTCACATCAGAGCGCAGCGATGCCCCCTGCTGGACTCACATCAGAGCGCAGCGATGCCCCCTGCTGGACTCACATCAGAGCGCAGCGATGCCCCCTGCTGGACTCACATCAGAGCGCAGCGATGCCCCCTGCTGGACTCACATCAGAGCGCAGCGATGCCCCCTGCTGGACTCACATCAGAGCGCAGCGATGCCCCCTGCTGGACTCACATCAGAGCGCAGCGATGCCCCCTGCTGGACTCACATCAGAGCGCAGCGATGCCCCCTGCTGGACTCACATCAGAGCGCAGCGATGCCCCCTGCTGGACTCACATCAGAGCGCAGCGATGCCCCCTGCTGGACTCACATCAGAGCGCAGCGATGCCCCCTGCTGGACTCACATCAGAGCGCAGCGATGCCCCCTGCTGGACTCACATCAGAGCGCAGCGCTGCCCCCTGCTGGACGCACATCAGAGCGCAGCGCTGCCACCTGCTGGACGCACATCAGATCGCAGCGCTGCCACCTGCTGGACGCACATCAGATCGCAGCGCTGCCCCCTGCTGGACGCACATCAGATCACTACTGGCAGAGTACAGAACCTACACGGCTGCAGATTTGAAATACAAATGTCAGAACAGCGAGATATGGAATATATATGATCCAATATTTGTGTGCTGTCCTGTCATTGGACGTTCTCCACTCTGGGGGTGTGGTCACAGCTCGGAGCACATGTCCAATTTAAAGGAGACATTTTATTTTCAGCAAATCACAATTTTGACCCAAAATGTAAAATCTTTCTGTAAATGTTTATCAGACGTTTAACCCTTTAACTGTCTCTCCTCCCCTCCCCCCACCAGCTCGGCTTTTTCAAGCGTCAGTACAAGAACCTGCTGGAGAGTCCTGAGGGCCTGGAAGAGGCTCCTGTGGACCCCCCGATCGGCTGACCCCCGGAATGAGGCTCCTGTGGACCCCCCGATCGGCTGACCCCCGGAATGAGGCTCCTGTGGACCCCCCGATCGGCTGACCCCCGGAATGAGGCTCCTGTGGACCCCCCGATCGGCTGACCCCCGGAATGAAGCTCCTGTGGACCCCCCGATCGGCTGACCCCCGGAATGAGACTCCTGTGGACCCCCCCGATTGGCTGACCCCCGGAATGAGGCTCCTGTGGACCCCCCGATCGGCTGACCCCCAGAATGAGGCAATGGCGGAGTGAAGAGGCGGCGCGGCGTTCACTAGAAAATGTCCTTTATTGTTATTCAGTTAGATGCAAAAATAAGCTTTATATTCTGTACATTCTGAGGGAGACGTTATCTATAGAGACAGGCACCGCGGGGGAGGAGCAAGCTCTTCTGATTGGTCAGTGCAATGTGCAGGGGAGGGCTGGGGAAGCATTGTATTTGTCCAGCTTGTGCAGACAATAAAGGAGGAGCCTTGCCGGATGTCGTGGTGTCAACCTTTCTTCTCGGGGACACCGACCCCCAAATCTGTAGTGACAACCACCCAGAAAATGATGGACAGGCGAATGGTTAACAGACAGGTCATGTGACCCCCAGCACTGGGCATACTTCACTCTGATTGGAGGACGTGACAGACCCAACCTGAACGAGATGTGATTGGTGGATATGCCACCATTAGGACGGCCAGTCAGGTGATCACAGACCAGAATCTGAATATTCAGCATTAAATCCTGAAAGATCCGTCCCCTCCCCCCTCCCCCCTCAATCAGATGCACTGTGTCTGAGTCCGATACTTGGGGCCAAGAGCCCAGGGGCCCCTCTGGAGGTCTTATAGTGGTTTCTGGTCCCTGTACTGGTAACACCTATTGTGTCCCAGCTCCAGAGTGTACATAACTGGGTCCGGCAGGAGAGGAATGCAGACAAGGTCAGGGCTGTGGTTACTTGGTGGTGTTATGTGCACTCAGGAGCTGGTGTCAGAATGAGCTAAGGCAGCCACTCACAGACCCCGGGGGATGGGGAGAGGTAGGCTCCCTGCTCCGACTCCCAGCTCCAGAGTGGTCTTCAGTCTCTGGAAACAACAAAATCAAGGGGGGGGGGATATAAGCCAGCCATAGGCAATGGACGGACGTTCAGATTGGTTCTTCTGCCCAGACGTGACAGGTTCTCTTTGCATTCATGAGTTTGACAAGTGAGATCTATATAGTACAGCGCCCTCCGCAGGGATTCTGGGACAGTGCAATGGGTGAGCTGGGCTCTACGTCACTGTACAGAGAGTAGGGGTACAGTAAAGACAGAGAGCGCCCCCTACAGAGCGCAGGCAGAAGTCTTCTGAGGACAACGTCCCCTACAGGGTGAAGATGGTGGTGCTCCACGCCTAGACTGCTCCCGTGTAGAAGACATGTTGGGTCTAGATGGCTATTCCCAGAGTGGTAACTCTTCTCCTCAGTCAGTGGTCCAGTCCCTCCAGGAGGGGCCCCGGGCCCTCAGCAGCATCTCTTCACATGAGGCTTCTTCTTGGTCTTGGTTATGGTGACGACCTCGTTAGGCCGCAGCCTGGCTTGGCTCTCCTTCTTCATCCTCAGGACCAGCCGGGTGACAGACAGGAACATCTGCGGGAGACAGGAGGGGGAAATGGAAGTCTGTATACACGACAAGGCCCCGCCCACTGCGCTGCACCCCCACGGGAAGGAAGGTCAATGCCGGGGTCTAGGACCTTCAGGAGGGAAGAGGTTCCACCTCACACAGCCGACTTCCTGCCTGCAGACGAGCCGATGACAGGAATATGGGACTAAAGAGGACCTGTCTGATCCATCGCAGTCATGGCATCTGCAGACATTTGTAGAGTCATGAAAGCAGCACATTATCCCCCCCCTCCCCCCCCCTCGTACGTACGCCCCGCGGTCACAGGGAGCACAGACTACACAAACACACATTGTGCCGTCTCCGCTCTGAACAACAATCAGCTGTTTCCTCCCCCGCTGGGCCGAGACTCCATAATGGCCCCTGTGTCCCCCATCCCCTCTTCTCTGAATACAGAGGACTGAGCTGGGAGACACGGGCCAGGAGAGTCCCACCCCCCAAACTATACAGAGGAGCCAAAATAGGGCCCTTCATATCCGGGGGGCCCCCAAAGAACCCCCCAACACTGAATCTCCACCCTCAATATATTCTCTTAGTAGAACAGTCCCAGGGGAGCCATTAGATACACAGATCCCCCATCATACATGCATCATACATAGATCCCCCATCATACATGCATCATACATAGATCCCCCATCGTACATAGATCCCCCATCATACATGCATCATACATAGATCCCCCATCGTACATAGATCCCCCATCATACATGCATCATACATAGATCCCCCATCGTACACAGATCCCCCATCGTACATGCATCATACATAGATCCCCCATCGTACACAGATCCCCCATCGTACACGCATCATACACAGATCCCCCATCGTACACGCATCATACACAGATCCCCCATCGTACACGCATCATACACAGATCCCCCATCGTACACGCATCATACACAGATCCCCCATCGTACACAGATCCCCCATCGTACACAGATCCCCCATCATACACAGATCCCCCATCATACACAGATCCCCCATCATACACAGATCCCCCATCATACACAGATCCCCCATCATACATGCATCATACACAGATCGCCCGTTGTACATGCATCATACACAGATCCCCCATCATACATGCATCATATACAGATCCCCCGTTGTACATGCATCATACATAGATCCCCCATCATACATGCATCATACACAGATCCCCCGTTGTACATGCATCATACATAGATCCCCCATCATACATGCATCATACATAGATCCCCCATCCTACACAAATCCCCCATCCTACACAAATCCCCCATCCTACACGCATCATACACACAGATCCCCCATCGTACATGCATCATACATAGATCCCCCATCGTACATGCATCACACATAGATCCCCCATCATACATGCATCATACATAGATCCCCCATCATACATAGATCCCCCATCATACATGCATCATACATAAATCCCCCATCGTAAATGCATCAACACAGATCCCTCATCGTACACGCATCAACACAGATCCCCCACCGTACACACATCGATCCCCCACCTTACATACACACATCCCCCATCAACAATGCATCATACACAGATCCCCCATCATACATACACAGATCCCCCACCGTACATACACAGATCCCCCACCGTACATACACAGATCCCCCACCGTACATACACAGATCCCCCACCGTACACGCATCACACACAGATCCCCCACCGTACACGCATCACACACAGATCCCCCACCGTACACGCATCACACACAGATCCCCCACCGTACACGCATCACACACAGATCCCCCACCGTACACGCATCACACACAGATACCCCATCGTACACGCATCATACATAGATCCCCCATCATACATACATCAACACAGATCCCCCACCCTACACGCATCACACATCGATCCCCCACCTTACATACACACATCCCCCATCAACAATGCATCATACATAGATCCCCAATCATACATACATCATACAGATCCCCCATGACACATACATCATACACGGCTCCACCAATGAGAGGAAGACTCTGAGAACCCATCAGACCCCAATGGGGAGGAATCTCCTGCTGGATCTCTATCCTGACATGGACGGGGGATGGGTGAGGAACGTAAGGACGCCCCATCATTGGATGGAAATGATGGACCTACAGAGGACTGAATTCACAGACACCCCGAAAATCAAAGTGAAGAAATGATGCAGCAGGAGAGTCCATGTTGGTGAAATGTCATTGCAGCAACTCAGAATGGCCCTCAGTAGTCTGTGTGGCCCCCACGTGCTTGTATGCATGCCTGACAACGTCGGGGGAGGGTCCTAAGGAGACCACGGATGGTGTCCTGGGGGATTTCCTCCCAGATCTGGACCAGGACATCACTGAGCTCCTGGACTGTCTGAGGTGCAACCTGGAGGCGTCGGATGGACCGCAACATGACATCCCAGAGGGGTTCTATTGGATTTAGGTCAGGAGAGTGTGGGGGCCATTCAATGGTATCAATTCCTTCATCCTCCAGGAACTGCCTGCATACTCCCCCCACATGAGGCCGGGCATTGTCATGTACCGGGAGGAACCCGGGACCCACTGCACCAGGAGGAACCCGGGACCCTCCGCACCAGGAGGAACCCAGGACCCACCGCACCAGGAGGAACCCAGGACCCACCGCACCAGGAGGAACCCAGGACCCACCGCACCAGGAGGAACCCAGGACCCACCGCACCAGGAGGAACCCAGGACCCACCGCACCAGGAGGAACCCAGGACCCACCGCACCAGGAGGAACCCAGGACCCACCGCACCAGGAGGAACCCAGGACCCACCGCACCAGGAGGAACCCAGGACCCACCGCATCAGGAGGAACCCAGGACCCACCGCACCAGGGTGCCATTGTCTAGCCTGTAGAGGTCTGTGTGTCCCTCCATGGAGATGCCTCCCCAGACCATCACTGACCCACCACCACAACGGTCATGCTGAACCATGTTACAATGTTACAGGCAGCAGAACGTTCTCCACGGCTTCTCCTGACCCTTCACGTCTGTCACATGTGCTCAGGGGGAACCTGCTCTCATCTGTGGAAAGCACAGGGTGCCAGTGGTGGACCTGCCTATTCTGGGGTTCAATGGCAAATGCCAATCCAGCTCTATGGTGCCGGGCAGTGAGCACAGGGCCCACTAGAGGACGTCGGGCCCTCAGACCACCCTCATGAAGTCTGTTTTTGATTGTTTGGTCAGAGACATTCACACCAGTGGCCTGCTGGAGGTCATTTTGTAGGGCTCTGGCAGGGCTCATCCTGTTCCTCCTTGTACAAAGGAGCAGATACCGGTCCTGCTGATGGGTTAAGGACCTTCTATGGCCCTGTCCAGCCCTCCTAGAGGAACTGCCTGCCTCCTGGAACCTCCCCCATCGTGCGCTCGTCTCCTGGAACCTCCTCCATCGTGCTCGTCTCCTGGAACCTCCTCCATCGTGCTCGTCTCCTGGAACCTCCTCCATCGTGCTCGTCTCCTGGAACCTCCTCCATCGTGCTCGTCTCCTGGAACCTCCTCCATCGTGCTCGTCTCCTGGAACCTCCTCCATCGTGCTCGTCTCCTGGAACCTCCTCCATCGTGCTCGTCTCCTGGAACCTCCTCCATCGTGCTCGTCTCCTGGAACCTCCTCCATCGTGCTCGTCTCCTGGAACCTCCTCCATCGTGCTCGTCTCCTGGAACCTCCTCCATCGTGCTCGTCTCCTGGAACCTCCTCCATCGTGCTCGTCTCCTGGAACCTCCTCCATCGTGCTCGTCTCCTGGAACCTCCTCCATCGTGCTCGTCTCCTGGAATCTCCTCCATCGTGCTCGTCTCCTGGAATCTCCTCCATCGTGCTCGTCTCCTGGAATCTCCTCCATGCTCTTGAGACTGTGCTGGGAGACACAGCAAACCTTCTGGCAATGGTACGTATTGATGTGCCATCCTGGAGGAGTTGGACTGCCTGTGCGACCTCTGTAGGGTCCAGGTATGGCCTCATACTACCAGTAGTGACACTGACCCCGGCCAAATGCAAAAAGAGTAAAAAACAGTCAAAAAAGATGAGGGGGGAAAAAAATGTCAGTGTCCTCCACCTGTAAAACCATTCCTGTTTTGGGGGTCGTCTGATTGTTGCCCATCTAGTGCACCTGTTAATTTCATGACCACCAAAGCAGCTGAAACTGATGAACACCCCCCTCTGCGACTTCCCTGACCAGATCCATATCCCAGGAGGTTCATGGACTCATTTTGTTTTGAGCAGTGTCTACATTCATCACAGATCCTGGAACTGCTCCATGTAAGGGAGACCTCCGTCTCCACCATTAATTAGCTGAGGACTCCAGAAGGAGATTCAGACCCATGGAACGCAGGAGGTAGCGCTCTACCCTCACCTCTTCTACGTTGCGGTTCTCCTTGGCGCTGGTTTCATATAGCCGCACTCCCATCTGCTCGCTGAACCTCTTGGCGTCCGCCGTTTCCACGCGTTTCCGAGACGGGTCATCGTCTTTATTACCCACTGTGGGAGACAGAAGAGGTCATATGGGAGTGCCGGCCCCAGTGCTCACATCCCACAGATCAGTGACCTCGGCATGCAGACACATTGTTACAGTGATACGGAACAGTGAATGGTTGGGTTAAACAACGAGGAATGGGGGGGGGGGGGGGGCTCCATGGTAAAGAAAAATGGTGGCAGTTTGGCTTCAACAAGGTGTGGAACGAGGTTTATGCCTTTCACCTTAATACACGAGAAAGTAGTCAGATGAGGATGGAGAGCCACCTCTGAGAACCCCAAAATACGGGGGGAGGGGGGTTGGTGTTCAGATCTGGATGGAGAACCACCACTTCTGAGAACCTCAATACACTGGGGGGGGGGGGGGGGGGGGGGGTGGTCAGATCTGGATGGAGAACCACCTCTGAGAACCCCAAAATACGGGGGGGGGGGGGGGGGCTGGTGTTTAGATCTGGATGGAGAACCACCACTTCTGAGAACCTCAATACACTGAGGGGGGGGGGGGGTGTTCAAAGCAGGATGGAGAGCCACCTCTGAGAACCTCAATACATGGGCGGGGGGGGGTGGTCAGATCTGGATGGAGAACCACCTCTGAGGACCTCAATACATCAAATACACTGGGGGGGGGGGGAATGTGGTCAGATCTGGATGGAGAGCCACCTCTGAGAGCCTCAATACACTGGGGGGGGAAGTGTTCGGAGCAGGATGGAGAGCCAACTTTGAGAACCTCAATACATGGGGGAGGGGGCGGTCAGATCTGGATGGAGAACCACCTCTGAGAACCTCAATACATCAATACACTGGGGGGGGAGAATGTGGTCAGATCTGGATGGAGAGCCACCTCTAAGAACCTCAATACACGGGGGGGGGGTCAGATCTGGATGGAGAGCCACCTCTGAGAACCTCAATACAATAGGGGGTGGTCAGATCTGGATGGAGAACCACCTCTGAGAACCTCAATACATCAATACACTGGGGGAGGGGGGTGGGGGGAGTGGTCAGATCTGGAGGGAGAGCCACCTCTGAGAACCTCAATACAAAGGGGGGGGGTGGTCAGATCTGGATGGAGAGCCACCTGAGAACCTCAATACACTGGGGGGGGGGTGGTCAGATCTGGATGGAGAATGACCTCTGAGAACCTCAGTACACTGGGGGGGGGGGGGTGGTCAGAGCAGGATGGAGAGCCACCTCTGAGAACCTCACTACAATTGGGGTGGTCAGAGCAGGATGGAGAGCCACCTCTGAGAACCTCAATACACGGGGTGGGGGTGGGGGGCAGATCTGGATGGAGAGCCACCTCCGAGAGCCTCAATACAAAGGGGGGGTGGTCAGATCTGGATGGAGAGCCACCTGAGAACCTCAATACACTGGGGGGGGGTGGTCAGATCTGGATGGAGAATGACCTCTGAGAACCTCAGTACACTGGGGGGGGGGGGTGGTCAGAGCAGGATGGAGAGCCACCTCTGAGAACCTCACTACAATTGGGGTGGTCAGAGCAGGATGGAGAGCCACCTCTGAGAACCTCACTACAATTGGGGTGGTCAGAGCAGGATGGAGAGCCACCTCTGAGAACCTCACTACACTTGGGGTGGTCAGATCTGGATAGAGACACACTACTGAAAACTTCAAAATATGCGAAAGTGGATGGATCTGGAGAAACAACTTGAGAACCCAATACATGGAGAAATGGTCAGTTCTGAATGAAGAGCCACCTTTGAACCTCAATACACAAGGAAGTAGTTAGATCTGAATGAAGAGCCACCTCCTAGAACCACAGAACACAGGGAAGTAGTCAGTTCTGAATGAAGAGCCACCTTTGAACCTCAATACACAAGGAAGTAGTTAGATCTGAATGAAGAGCCACCTCCTAGAACCACAGAACACAGGGAAGCGGTTAGATTTGGATGAAGAGACACCTTTGAACCTCAATACACCTGGAAGCAGGGCCGGAGCTGCCACTAGGCAACCGCCTAGGGAGCACTGCCGCCTAGGGGCACAGCCAGGGCCATTGGTTTCCCTACTCTCTGCCATAGCCGGATCTAGGGGGGGTTAAGATTTAAGTTGTGGCCCCCCCCAGGCTAGTCTTTCCATGGACGCTGTGCCTGGCCGCCGAGTGCCCTCCCCCATCCTCGCACAGAGCAGCCTGGAGCAGTGGAGCCTGCAGAGGAGAAATGACAGGAGAGAGCTGGGAGGTGCAGGCTGTGCTCTCCTCTCCTATCAGTGGAGCAATCCTCCATATAGCAGATGACACAGGATCGCTCGTACATCGCCATGTTCAGCGTCTGAGTCATTCCCCGGCTCCCTGCTGCTGAGAGGTGAGCAGTTATTGGAGGAGAGAGGGGGCGGAGTAATCAAACTGTGTACAGCCCCACCCAAGAGCAATACCTGCTATATGGACGATCGCTCAACTGATGCGAGAGCACAGCCTGCGCCTCTACCTGGTTTCCTGCCTGTATGTTTGGGTGTGGGGGCTTACAGGTTGGGTGTGGGTGGGGGGGGGAGTTTGTACCAGGAGTAGGTTTGGGGGGAGGATTTTATGCTGGGAGGAGTAATTTGAAGGGGTTTTAGCTAGAGGAGGGATTTGTGGGAATTCATCCTAGGTGGGGGGATTGAAGGATTAGGATTGGTGCTGGGAGGGGGGGGAATTGGAAGGGGACGTGCTAGAAGGGGGGGCTTAGGTGGATTTGTGCTAAGAGGCAAGATTGGGGGGATTATGCTAGGAGGGGGGATTTGGAAAAGGATTTGTGCTAGGGTGGAAAATTTGAGAGGAAAGAGGATGTGTGTTAGGAGGGGAAGTTTGGGGAAGGGGGGGGTGCAATTAGCTGGTCTTGCCTAGAGCACAAAATAGTCTAGCACCGGCCCTGCCTGGAAGGGCGGTGGTCACATCTGGATGAGGGGGTTGGTGGTCACATCTGGATGAGGGGGTTGGTGGTCACATCTGGATGAGGGGGTTGGTGGTCACATCTGGATGAGGGGGTTGGTGGTCACATCTGGATGAGGGGGTTGGTGGTCACATCTGGATGAGGGGGTTGGTGGTCACATCTGGATGAGGGGCACCTCTGACAACCTCAATACCTGGAGAAACGGTCAAATCTGGATGGATAGACACCGCTAAGAACTTCAATATGTGCGAATGTGGACAGATCTGGAGAAACAAATGGAGAACCTCAATACATAGAGAGATGGTCAGATCTGGATGGAGAGCCACCACCTAGAACATCAGAACACAGGCAAGTGGTCACATCAGGATGGAAAGAGACCTCTGAATACATCAATACGTGTGGACGCGGACAGATATGGAGAGACAAATTGAGAACCTCAGTACATGGAGAAATGGTCAGGTCTGGCTGGAGAGCCACCTCTGAAAACCTCAATACACTGGGTGGGGTAGTCAGATCTAGGTGGAGAGCTACCTTTGAGAACTTCAATACGTGCAAAAGTGGACAGATCTGGAGAAACAAATTGAGACCCCAATACATGGATAGATCGTCAGAACTGGATGGAGAGACACCTCTGAGAACCTCATTACGTGTGGAAGTGCACAGATCTGGTGAGACAAATTAAGAACCGTGATACATGGAAAAGAGGTCGTATCTGGATGGAGAGACATCTCTGAGAACATCAATACATGGAGAAATGGTCAGAGACCTCTGAGAACCTCATTACGTGCGGACATGGACAGATTCGGAGAGACAAATTGAGAACCTCAGTACATGAAGAAATGGTCAGGTCTGGCTGAGAAGCCACCTCTGAGAACCTCAATAAACTGGGGGATGGTCTGATCTGGATGTCGAGACACCTCTGAGAACCTCAATAAACTGGGGGATGGTCTGATCTGGATGTCGAGACACCTCTGAGAACTTCAATATACTGGAGGGTGGTCAGATCTGGATGGAGAGCCACCTCTGAGAACCTCAATACAATGGGGGGGGGGGGGGGTCAGATCTGGATGGAGAGCTACCTTTGAGAACTTCAATATCATACTTCCCCAGCTTTTTGAGATGGGAACGAGGGACACCCATTAGCAAAAGTATGTAGGCATAGGACACACCCCCTGACACGCCCCCTTAAAGGAGAATTATACGGAAGACATGATTAGTTGAACCCACAAGTGCTTTTTTTTCCATTAATATTGGCTTCTGACATTTACAAATGCAGCAATTTAGAAATCGGATGAAAGGTTAAAAAGTGTATTTTATATACAACTATCTAGATCCGACCAAAGTGAGGGGCAAATGAGGAGGACAGAGGGACTTTGTTTCAAATCAGGGACAGTCCCTCAAAACGAGGAACAGTTGGGAGCTACACAATATGTGCAACAGAGGACAGATCTACAGAAACAAATTGAGAACTAAATATATAGAGAGATAGTCAGATCTGGATGGAGAGACACCTCTGAGAACCGCATTACCAGTGGAAGTGGACAGATCTGGAGAGATAAACTGAGAACCTCAATACTTGGAAAAGTGGTCAGATCTGGATGGAGAGACACCTCCTAGAACCTCAGAACACAAGGAAGTGGTCAGATCTGAATGAAGAGACATCTCCGAGAACATCTATACATGGAGAAATGGTCAGATCTGGATGAGTAGACACCTCTAAATCTCAAAACACGGGGAAGTGGTCAGATCTGGATGGAGAGACACCTCCTAGAACCTCAGAACACAAGGAAGCGGTCAGATCTGGATGAATAAACATCTCTGAGAACATCAATACACAGAGAAATAGTCATATCTGGATGGGTGGACACCTCTGAATCTCATCCCTGGATGAAGAGACACTTTGGAGAACCTCAATACACCTGGAGGTGGTCAGATCTGGATAGAGAACTACCTACTGGAACCTCAGAGCACAGGGAAATGATCAAATCTGGATGAGAGACATCTCAGAGAACATCAATACACAGAGAAATGGTCATATTTGGATGAAGAGAAATCTCTGAAAACATCAATACATGGAGAAATGGTCAGATCTGGATGGGTAGACACCTCTGAATCTCAAAACACGGGGAAGTGGTCAGATGTGGATGAAGAGACACCTCTGAGAACCTCATTATGTGTGGACGTGGACAGATCTGGAGAGATAAACCGAGAACCTCAATACTTGGAAAAGTGGTCAGATCTGGATGGAGAGACCTAGAACCTCAGAACACAAGGAAGTGTTCAGATCTGGATGAAGAAACATCTCTGAGAACATCTATACATGGAGAAATGGTCAGATCTAGATGAGTAGACACCTCTAAATCTCAAAAAACAGGAAAGTGGTCAGATCTGGATGAAGAAACATCTCTGAGAACATCTATACATGGAGAAATGGTCAGATCTGGATGGGTGGACACCTCTGAATCTCATCCCTGGATGGAGAGACACTTTGGAGAACCTCAATACACTGGGAGGTGGTCAGATCTGGATGGAGAGCCACCTATTGGAACCTCCAAGCACAGGGAAGTGGTCAGATCTGGATGGAGAGCCACCCTGGTGTGAAAATAGCCGCCCAGTTATACCTGTAAAGTAGGAAGACAGGCCTACCAGAAGGGTCCAGTCTGACCAGAGAGCCCCCAAACCATCCTACATACACCCCTATAATATGGTCCCACCATAACCCACAGATGTAACCCCGCAGAGCCCCCACACAGATCCTCACCGAGGACGGTGCACACGGAGTCGCAGTTCTGGGTGATTTCATGCAGCCATCTTTTGACGTTGACGAAGGATTCTGGGTTGGCGACATCATAGACCACAATGACTCCATGAGTGTTTCTGTAATACCTGGGGAGGAAAACATCACCAATCAATGGAGTGACCTCACCAAGAGTCCCCCCAATTCTCCAGCCTGCACCCCAATATACAATTCCCCATGTCAGACCCAGATAACCATGGAAACCCTGCAACACCCCACACCCCCACAGTCCCGTCCACCACATGTCCTCCCCTCCCCCACATGACTTACGTTGAAGTGATAGTCCGGAACCTCTCCTGACCCGCCGTGTCCCAGATCTGCAGCTTCACCCGCTCCCCGTCCAGCACCAGAGTCCGGATCTTGAAGTCCACCCCGATCGTAGTGATGTAACTGCCTGAGGGCAACAACAAGGGGGCAGAGACGGGAGGGGAGGAGTCATACATACAAGGAACGTCCAGAGGGGGGGACCGGGAGGGGCCCCGGGCAGAGGGAGGGAGGGGATGAGTCATACATACAAGGAACGTCCAGAGGGAGGGAGACACACCGGGAGGGGCCCCGGGCAGAGGGAGGGAGACACACCGGGAGGGGCCCCGGGCAGAGGGAGGGAGACACAACGGGAGGGGCCCCGGGCAGAGGGAGGGAGACACAACGGGAGGGGCCCCGGGCAGAGGGAGGGAGACACAACGGGAGGGGCCCCGGGCAGAGGGAGGGGATGAGTCATACATACAAGGAACGTCCAGAGGGGGGGACCGGGAGGGGCCCCGGGCAGAGGGAGGGAGACACACTGGGAGGGGCCCCGGGCAGAGGGAGGGAGGGGATGAGTCATACATACAAGGAACGTCCAGAGGGAGGGAGACACACCGGGAGGGGCCCCAGGCAGAGGGAGGGAGACACACCGGGAGGGGCCCCAGGCAGAGGGAGGGAGACACACCGGGAGGGGCCCCAGGCAGAGGGAGGGAGACACACCGGGAGGGGCCCCAGGCAGAGGGAGGGGATGAGTCATACATACAAGGAACGTCCAGAGGGGGGGACCAGGAGGGGACCCGGGCAGAGGGGGAGAGACAACTGGAGGGGACCCGGACAGAGGGAGAGAGTGAGACACACCGGGAGGGGACCCGGGCAGAGGGGGAGAGTGAGACCCCGGGAGGGGACCCGGGCAGAGGGGGAGAGTGAGACACCGGGAGGGGACCCGGGCAGAGGGGGAGAGTGAGACCCCGGGAGGGGACCCGGGCAGAGGGGGAGAGTGAGACACCCGGAGGGGACCCGGGCAGAGGGGGAGAGTGAGACACCCGGAGGGGACCCGGGCAGAGGGGGGGAGAGAGACACCGGGAGGGGACCCGGGCAGAGGGGGAGAGTGAGACACCCGGAGGGGACCCGGGCAGAGGGGGAGAGTGAGACACCCGGAGGGGACCCGGGCAGAGGGGGGGAGAGAGACACCGGGAGGGGACCCAGGCAGAGGGAGAGAGTGAGACACACCGGGAGGGGACCCGGGCAGAGGGGGAGAGTGAGACCCCGGGAGGGGACCCGGGCAGAGGGGGAGAGTGAGACACCGGGAGGGGACCCGGGCAGAGGGGGAGAGTGAGACCCCGGGAGGGGACCCGGGCAGAGGGGGAGAGTGAGACACCCGGAGGGGACCCGGGCAGAGGGGGAGAGTGAGACACCCCGGGAGAGGTCCCAAGCAGAGGGAGAGAGAGAGAGAGACACACCGGGAGGGGACCCGGGCAGAGGGGGAGAGTGAGACACCGGGAGGGGACCCGGGCAGAGGGGGAGAGTGAGACACCGGGAGGGGACCCGGGCAGAGGGGGAGAGTGAGACACCGGGAGGGGACCCGGGCAGAGGGGGAGAGTGAGACACCGGGAGGGGACCCGGGCAGAGGGGGAGAGTGAGACACCGGGAGGGGACCCGGGCAGAGGGGGAGAGTGAGACACCGGGAGGGGACCCGGGCAGAGGGGGAGAGTGAGACACCGGGAGGGGACCCGGGCAGAGGGGGAGAGTGAGACACCGGGAGGGGACCCGGGCAGAGGGGGAGAGTGAGACACCGGGAGGGGACCCGGGCAGAGGGGGAGAGTGAGACACCGGGAGGGGACCCGGGCAGAGGGGGAGAGTGAGACACCGGGAGGGGACCCGGGCAGAGGGGGAGAGTGAGACAGCGGGAGGGGACCCGGGCAGAGGGGGAGAGTGAGACACCGGGAGGGGACCCGGGCAGAGGGGGACAGTGAGACACCGGGAGGGGACCCGGGCAGAGGGGGACAGTGAGACACCGGGAGGGGACAGTGAGACACCGGGAGGGGACAGTGAGACACCGGGAGGGGACAGTGAGACACCGGGAGGGGACAGTGAGACACCGGGAGGGGACAGTGAGACACCGGGAGGGGACAGTGAGACACCGGGAGGGGACAGTGAGACACCGGGAGGGGACCCGGGCAGAGGGGGAGAGTGAGACACCGGGAGGGGACCCGGGCAGAGGGGGAGAGTGAGACACCGGGAGGGGACCCAGGCAGAGGGGAAGGGGAGACCAGGAGGGGAGGGAAGAAGGAATAATGGGGGTGTTGCTCTCACCGGAGAAGGAATTGTCGGAGAACCTCAGCAGCAGGCTGCTCTTCCCCACACCTGACAGGGAGGAAGAAAGAACCAATCATCATCCAGATCTCAGGACGGAGTATTCTGATTGGATAAAACAAATTCCACACATAACAGAACTCTTTCATTCCCCCCCCCCCCCCCCCATCAGCTTCCTTCAATCAGTGCAGGGACCCCATGTACACAGCGGGGAATGGGGGGGCATATTCATGGTAAACCTTCCACAAAGTTGGAGTTTCCCTTTAAATCTGATTGGAGGCGGAGCTCTGGGCTGCTCAGCCGCCTGACAGGAAATTCCAGAGAGAAGGTGGAAAGGAGTCATGTGACCAGAGAGGAAGTCCCCACTCTGCAGCCAGCCCATGACCCAAAGTGACCTCACTGTCACCATCTGCCTCCGCGGAGGGACGGGGGTCCGCACATGGGAGGGGGGGGTCCGCACACGGGAGGGGGGGTCCGTACATGGGGGGGGCCACAACAGCATCACTCTTCGTGCACAGCATTGTGAGATCCAAGTGTAGTGCGCCTGTCAGGGGGTCCCGGAATATGGAGCACAGTCACATCTCCAGGAGGTCAGGGACAGCAAACATGACCTCACACAGTCCGGACCCGCCAAGAATTAGTGACCCCCAAAGGAGGGGTCCAGGAGGGCGGGGCCTACACAAGGGTCCCTAGCTTGGATAAAGGCCCCCCCCCCGGAATATACCCGCTGCACTTACCAGAGTCCCCAATCAGAAGTAGTTTGAACAGATGGTCGTAGTCCTTGGCAGCCATCTTGAATGCATCTGTCGTAGGTTCAGTCAGTCTTCCATCCGATGTCACTGCATCTCCCCCGCATCGCCCTCCGGGAGCTCAGTGCTGCTCCTCCCCCACCGCACCGGTCCTGGACGATCCCAGAGGAGAGGAAGGAAGTCGACGATTCCCAGAGATTCCTGAACAAAGAACCAGAGTGAGACGGCACAGCCGACCGCGCACCACACGCACCCTGCACGCCGACCGCGCACCACACGCACCCTGCACGCCGACCGCGCACCACACGCACCCCGACCGCGCACCACACGCACCCTGCACGCCGACCGCGCACCACACGCACCCTGCACGCCGACCGCGCACCACACGCACCCTGCACGCCGACCGCGCACCACACGCACCCTGCACGCCGACCGCGCACCACACGCACCCTGCACGCCGACCGCGCACCACACGCACCCTGCACGCCGACCGCGCACCACACGCACCCCACACATCACACGCACCCCGCACGCACCACACATCGACCACACACACCACACGCACCCCACACATCACACGCACCACACGCACCCCACACATCACACGCACCCCGCACGCCGACCGCGCACCACACACACCACACATCACACGCACCCCACACGCACCACACACATCGACCACACACACCACACATCACACGCACCCCGCACGCACCACACACATCACACATCGACCACACACACCACACGCATCACACACACACCACACGCACCCCGCACGCGCACCACACACACCACACGCACCCCACACATCGACCACACACACCACACGCACCCCACACATCACACGCACCACACACATCGACCACACACACCCCACACAGTAGTCTCTCTCTCACAGAGTAGTGTCTCTCTCTCTCACACACACACACACACACACAGAGTAGTCTCTCTCTCTCTCTCTCACACACACACACACACACACAGAGAGTAGTCTCTCTCCCACACACACAGTAGTCTCTCTCCACAGAGTAGTCTCTCTCTCTCTCTCACACACACACACACAGACAGAGTAGTCTCTCTCCCACACACACAGTAGTCTCTCTCCACAGAGAAGTCTCTCTCTCTCTCTCTCTCACACACACACACACACAGACAGAGTAGTCTCGCTCTCTCACACACAGAGTAGTGTCTCTCTCTCTCTCACAGAGTAGTGTCTCTCTCTCTCACACACAGAGTAGTGTCTCTCTCTCACACACACAGAGTAGTCTCTCTCTCACAGAGTATTCTCTCTCTCTCACACACACACACACACACACACACACACACACACACACACACAGAGTAGTCTCTCTCTCACAGAGTATTCTCTCTCTCTCACACACACACACACACACACACACACAGAGTAGTCTCTCTCTCACAGAGTAGTCTCTCTCTCTCTCACACACACACACACACAGAGTAGTCTCTCTCTCACAGAGTAGTCTCTCTCTCTCTCTCTCTCTCACACACACACACACACACACACACACACACACACACACACACACACAGAGTAGTCTCTCTCTCACAGAGTAGTCTCTCTCTCTCTCACACACACACACACACACAGTAGTCTCTCTCTCACAGAGTAGTCTCTCTCTCTCTCTCTCTCACACACACACACACACACACACAGAGTAGTCTCTCTCTCTCTCTCTCTCTCACACACACACACACACACAGTAGTCTCTCTCTCACAGAGTAGTCTCTCTCTCTCTCACTCACACACACACACACACACACACACACACACACACACACACACACACAGTAGTCTCTCTCTCACAGAGTAGTCTCTCTCTCTCACACACACACACAGAGTAGTCTCTCTCTCACATAGTATTCTCTCTCTCACACACACACACACACAGTAGTCTCTCTCTCTCTCTCACACACAGACAGAGTAGTCTCGCTCTCTCACACACAGAGTAGTCTCTCTCACACACAGAGTAGTGTCTCTCACACACAGAGTAGTTTCTCTCTCTCTCTCACACACAGAGTCTCTCTCTCTCACACACATGCAGAGTAGTCTCACACACGCAGAGTAGTCTCTCTCTCTCCACAGAGTAGTCTCCCACACAGAGTAGTCTCTCTCTCTCACACACACACACAGAGTAGTCTCTCTCTCTCCACAGAGTAGTCTCTCTCTCTCCACAGAGTAGTCTCTCTCTCTCTCTCACACACACACACACACACACACACACACACAGTAGTCTCTCTCACACACACACACAGTAGTCTCTCTCTCTCTCCACAGAGTAGTCTCTCTCTCTCTCCACAGAGTAGTCTCTCTCTTTCTCACACACACACAGAGTAGTCTCTCTCTCTCTCTCACACACACACAGTAGTCTCTCTCTCTCTCCACAGAGTAGTCTCTCTCACACACACACACAGAGTAGTCTCTCTCTCTCTCTCTCTCCACAGAGTAGTCTCTCTCACACACACACACAGAGTAGTCTCTCTCTCTCTCACACACAGAGTAGTCACACACACACACAGTAGTCTCTCTCCACAGAGTAGTGTCTCTCTCTCCTGTACTCACCGCCCCGGGCCGTCTCTCTCTCTCCTGTACTCACCGCCCCAGGCTCTCTCTCTCTCGTACTCACCGCCCCAGGCTCTCTCTCTCTCTCCTGTACTCACCGCCCCGGGCTGTCTCTCTCTCTCCTGTACTCACCGCCCCGGGCTGTCTCTCTCTCTCCTGTACTCACCGCCCCGGGCTGTCTCTCTCTCTCTCTCTCTCTCCTGTACTCACCGCCCCGGGCTGTCTCTCTCTCTCTCCTGTACTCACCGCCCCGGGCTGTCTCTCTCTCTCTCTCTCCTGTACTCACCGCCCCGGGCTGTCTCTCTCTCTCTCTCTCCTGTACTCACCGCCCCGGGCTGTCTCTCTCTCTCCTGTACTCACCTCCCCGGGCTGTCTCTCTCTCTCCTGTACTCACCGCCCCGGGCTGTCTCTCTCTCTCTCCTGTACTCACCGCCCCGGGCTGTCTCTCTCTCTCTCCTGTACTCACCGCCCCGGGCTGTCTCTCTCTCTCTCTTGTACTCACCGCCCCGGGCTGTCTCTCTCTCTCTCTTGTACTCACCGCCCCGGGCTGTCTCTCTCTCTCTCTTGTACTCACCGCCCCGGGCTGTCTCTCTCTCTCTCTTGTACTCACCGCCCCGGGCTGTCTCTCTCTCTCTCTTGTACTCACCGCCCCGGGCTGTCTCTCTCTCTCTCTTGTACTCACCGCCCCGGGCTGTCTCTCTCTCTCTCTCCTGTACTCACCGCCCCGGGCTGTCTCTCTCTCCTGTACTCACCGCCCCGGGCTGTCTCTCTCTCCTGTACTCACCGCCCCCAGGCTGTCTCTCTCTCCTGTACTCACCGCCCCCAGGCTGTCTCTCTCTCCTGTACTCACCGCCCCCAGGCTGTCTCTCTCTCCTGTACTCACCGCCCCAGGCTGTCTCTCTCTCCTGTACTCACCGCCCCAGGCTGTCTCTCTCTCCTGTACTCACCGCCCCAGGCTGTCTCTCTCTCCTGTACTCACCGCCCCAGGCTGTCTCTCTCTCCTGTACTCACCGCCCCAGGCTGTCTCTCTCTCCTGTACTCACCGCCCCAGGCTGTCTCTCTCTCTCTCTCTCTTGTACTCACCGCCCCGGGCTGTCTCTCTCTCTCCTGTACTCACCGCCCCGGGCTGTCTCTCTCTCTCTCCTGTACTCACCGCCCCGGGCTGTCTCTCTCTCTCCTGTACTCACCGCCCCGGGCTGTCTCTCTCTCTCCTGTACTCACCGCCCGGGCTGTCTCTCTATCCTGTACTCACCGCCCCGGGCAGTCTCTCTCTCTCTCTCCTTTACTCACCGCCCCGGGCTGTCTCTCTCTCTCTCTCTCTCTCCTGTACTCACCGCCCCGGGCTGTCTCTCTCCTGTACTCACCGCCCCGGGCTGTCTCTCTCCTGTACTCACCGCCCCGGGCTGTCTCTCTCCTGTACTCACCGCCCCGGGCTGTCTCTCTCTCTCTCTCTCCTGTACTCACCGCCACGGGCTGTCTCTCTCTCTCTCCTGTACTCACCGCCCCGGGCTGTCTCTCTCTCTCTCCTGTACTCACCGCCCCGGGCTGTCTCTCTCTCTCTCCTGTACTCACCGCCCCGGGCTGTCTCTCCCTCCTGCACTCACCGCCCCGGGCTGTCTCTCTCTCTCTCTCCTGTACTCGCCCCCCCCCCAGGCTGTCTCTCTCTCCTGTACTCACCGCCCCAGGCTGTCTCTCTCTCTCCTGTACTCACCACCCCAGGCTGTCTCTCTCTCTCCTGTACTCACCGCCCCAGGCTGTCTCTCTCTCTCCTGTACTCACCGCCCCAGGCTGTCTCTCTCTCTCCTGTACTCACCACCCCGGGCTGTCTCTCTCTCTCTCTCTCCTGTACTCACCGCCCCAGGCTGTCTCTCTCTCTCTCTCTCCTGCAGTCTCGGCTCCTCCTCTTCCTCTCTTATTTCTCCACCCAGAAATATTCATCTGGAGGCTGAGATAGGAAAGGATTATCCAGCACACAGCCAGCCGGGGGAGGGGAGGGGAGGGAGGTTGTCTCTGGACACTGATAGTACTGCAGACTATTACCATCTATTTCCCTTCCCTCGGAGGATCTCCCGCAGACTATTACCATCTATTTCCCTTCCCTCGGAGGATCTCCCGCAGACTATTACCATCTATTTCCCTTCCCTCGGAGGATCTCCCGCAGACTATTACCATCTATTTCCTCCCTCGGAGGATCTCCCGCAGACTATTACCATCTATTTCCCTTCCCTCGGAGGATCTCCCGCAGAATATTACCACCTATTTCCTCCCTCGGAGGATCTCCCGCAGACTATTACCATCTATTTCCCTTCCCTCGGAGGATCTCCGCAGACTATTACCACCTATTTCCTCCCTCGGAGGATCTCCCGCAGACTATTACCATCTATTTCCCTTCCCTCGGAGGATCTCCCGCAGACTATTACCATCTATTTCCTCCCTCGGAGGATCTCCCGCAGACTATTCCCATCTATTTCCCTTCCCTCGGAGGATCTCCTGCAGACTATTACCACTTATTTCCCTTCCCTCGGAGGATCTCCTGCAGACTATTACCACCTATTTCCTCCCTCGGAGGATCTCCCGCAGACTATTACCACCTATTTCCTCCCTCGGAGGATCTCCCGCAGACTATTACCACCTATTTCCTCCCTCGGAGGATCTCCCGCAGACTATTACCACCTATTTCCTCCCTCGGAGGATCTCCCGCAGACTATTACCATCTATTTCCCTTCCCTCGGAGGATCTCCCGCAGACTATTACCATCTATTTCCTCCCTCGGAGGATCTCCCGCAGACTATTACCATTTATTTCCTCCCTCGGAGGATCTCCCGCAGACTATTACCATCTATTTCCTCCCTCGGAGGATCTCCCGCAGACTATTACCATCTATTTCCCTTCCCTCGGAGGATCTCCCGCAGACTATTACCATCTATTTCCCTTCCCTCGGAGGATCTCCCGCAGACTATTACCACCTATTTCCTCCCTCGGTGGATCTCCCGCAGACTATTACCATCTATTTCCTCCCTCGGAGGATCTCCCGCAGACTATTCCCATCTATTTCCCTTCCCTCGGAGGATCTCCTGCAGACTATTACCACCTATTTCCCTTCCCTCGGAGGATCTCCCGCAGACTATTACCACCTATTTCCTCCCTCGGAGGATCTCCCGCAGACTATTACCACCTATTTCCTCCCTCGGAGGATCTCCCGCAGACTATTACCATCTATTTCCCTTCCCTCGGAGGATCTCCCGCAGACTATTACCATCTATTTCCTCCCTCGGAGGATCTCCCGCAGACTATTCCCATCTATTTCCCTTCCCTCGGAGGATCTCCCGCAGACTATTCCCATCTATTTCCTCCCTCGGAGGATCTCCCGCAGACTATTACCATCTATTTCCTCCCTCGGAGGATCTCCCGCAGACTATTCCCATCTATTTCCCTTCCCTCGGAGGATCTCCCGCAGACTATTACCACCTATTTCCTCCCTCGGAGGATCTCCCGCAGACTATTACCATCTATTTCCTCCCTCGGAGGATCTCCCGCAGACTATTACCATCTATTTCCCTTCCCTCGGAGGATCTCCCGCAGACTATTACCATCTATTTCCTCCCTCGGAGGATCTCCCGCAGACTATTACCACCTATTTCCTCCCTCGGAGGATCTCCCGCAGACTATTACCATCTATTTCCTCCCTCGGAGGATCTCCCGCAGACTATTACCACCTATTTCCTCCCTCGGAGGATCTCCTGCAGACTATTACCACCTATTTCCCTTCCCTCGGAGGATCTCCTGCAGACTATTACCACCTATTTCCTCCCTCGGAGGATCTCCCGCAGACTATTACCACCTATTTCCTCCCTCAGAGGATCTCCTGCAGACTATTACCACCTATTTCCTCCCTCGGTGGATCTCCCGCAGACTATTACCATCTATTTCCTCCCTCGGAGGATCTCCCGCAGACTATTCCCACCTATTTCCTCCCTCGGAGGATCTCCCGCAGACTATTACCACCTATTTCCCTTCCCTCGGAGGATCTCCCGCAGACTATTACCACCTATTTCCTCCCTCAGAGGATCTCCTGCAGACTATTACCACCTATTTCCTCCCTCGGAGGATCTCCCGCAGACTATTACCATCTATTTCCTCCCTCGGAGGATCTCCCGCAGACTATTACCATCTATTTCCTCCCTCGGTGGATCTCCCACAGACTATTACCATCTATTTCCCTTCCCTCGGAGGATCTCCTGCAGACTATTACCACCTATTTCCCTTCCCTCGGAGGATCTCCCGCAGACTATTACCATCTATTTCCTCCCTCGGAGGATCTCCCGCAGACTATTACCATCTATTTCCTCCCTCGGAGGATCTCCCGCAGACTATTACCATCTATTTCCCTTCCCTCGGAGGATCTCCCGCAGACTATTACCATCTATTTCCCTTCCCTCGGAGGATCTCCCGCAGACTATTACCACCTATTTCCTCCCTCGGAGGATCTCCCGCAGACTATTACCACCTATTTCCCTTCCCTCGGAGGATCTCCCGCAGACTATTACCATCTATTTCCTCCCTCGGAGGATCTCCCGCAGACTATTACCACCTATTTCCCTTCCCTCGGAGGATCTCCCGCAGACTATTACCATCTATTTCCTCCCTCGGAGGATCTCCCGCAGACTATTACCATCTATTTCCCTTCCCTCGGAGGATCTCCCGCAGACTATTACCACCTATTTCCTCCCTCGGAGGATCTCCTGCAGACTATTACCCCTATTTCCCTTCCCTCGGAGGATCTCCCGCAGACTATTACCATCTATTTCCCTTCCCTCGGAGGATCTCCCGCAGACTATTACCACCTATTTCCCTTCCCTCGGAGGATCTCCCGCAGACTATTACCACCTATTTCCTCCCTCGGAGGATCTCCCGCAGACTATTACCACCTATTTCCTCCCTCGGAGGATCTCCCGCAGACTATTACCACCTATTTCCTCCCTCGGAGGATCTCCCGCAGACTATTACCATCTATTTCCCTTCCCTCGGAGGATCTCCCGCAGACTATTACCACCTATTTCCTCCCTCGGAGGATCTCCCGCAGACTATTACCATCTATTTCCTCCCTCGGAGGATCTCCCGCAGACTATTCCCATCTATTTCCCTTCCCTCGGAGGATCTCCCGCAGACTATTACCACCTATTTCCCTTCCCTCGGAGGATCTCCTGCAGACTATTACCACCTATTTCCTCCCTCGGAGGATCTCCCGCAGACTATTACCACCTATTTCCTCCCTCGGAGGATCTCCCGCAGACTATTACCACCTATTTCCTCCCTCGGAGGATCTCCCGCAGACTATTACCATCTATTTCCCTTCCCTCGGAGGATCTCCCGCAGACTATTACCATCTATTTCCTACCTCGGAGGATCTCCCGCAGACTACTCCCATCTATTTTCCTTCCCTCGGAGGATCTCCCGCAGACTATTACCATCTATTTCCCTTCCCTCGGAGGATCTCCCGCAGACTATTACCACCTATTTCCTCCATCAGAGGATCTCCCGCAGACTATTACCATCTATTTCCCTTCCCTCGGAGGATCTCCCGCAGACTATTACCATCTATTTCCTCCCTCGGAGGATCTCCCGCAGACTATTACCATCTATTTCCTCCCTCGGAGGATCTCCCGCAGACTATTACCACCTATTTCCTCCCTCGGAGGATCTCCCGCAGACTATTAACACCTATTTCCTCCCTCGGTGGATCTCCCGCAGACTATTACCATCTATTTCCTCCCTCGGAGGATCTCCCGCAGACTATTACCATCTATTTCCTCCCTCGGAGGATCTCCCGCAGACTATTACCATCTATTTCCTCCCTCGGAGGATCTCCCGCAGACTATTACCATCTATTTCCTCCCTCGGAGGATCTCCCGCAGACTATTACCATCTATTTCCCTTCCCTCGGAGGATCTCCCGCAGACTATTACCACCTATTTCCTCCCTCGGAGGATCTCCCGCAGACTATTACCACCTATTTCCTCCCTCGGAGGATCTCCCGCAGACTATTACCATCTATTTCCTCCCTCGGAGGATCTCCCGCAGACTATTACCATCTATTTCCTCCCTCGGAGGATCTCCCGCAGACTATTACCACCTATTTCCCTTCCCTCGGAGGGTCTCCCGCAGACTATTACCACCTATTTCCCTTCCCTCGGAGGATCTCCCGCAGACTATTACCACCTATTTCCTCCCTCGGAGGATCTCCCGCAGACTATTACCATCTATTTCCCTTCCCTCGGAGGATCTCCCGCAGACTATTACCACCTATTTCCTCCCTCGGTGGATCTCCCGCAGACTATTACCATGTATTTCCTCCCTCGGAGGATCTCCCGCAGACTATTACCACCTATTTCCCTTCCCTCGGAGGATCTCCCGCAGACTATTACCACCTATTTCCTCCCTCGGAGGATCTCCCGCAGACTATTACCATCTATTTCCTCCCTCGGAGGATCTCCCGCAGACTATTACCATCTATTTCCCTTCCCTCGGAGGATCTCCCGCAGACTATTACCACCTATTTCCTCCCTCGGAGGATCTCCCGCAGACTATTACCATCTATTTCCTCCCTCGGAGGATCTCCCGCAGACTATTACCACCTATTTCCCTTCCCTCGGAGGATCTCCCGCAGACTATTACCACCTATTTCCTCCCTCGGAGGATCTCCCGCAGACTATTACCATCTATGTCCCTTCCCTCGGAGGATCTCCTGCAGACTATTACCACCTATTTCCTCCCTCGGAGGATCTCCCGCAGACTATTACCACCTATTTCCTCCCTCAGAGGATCTCCTGCAGACTATTACCACCTATTTCCTCCCTCGGAGGATCTCCCGCAGACTATTCCCATCTATTTCCTCCCTCGGAGGGTCTCCTGCAGACTATTACCACCTATTTCCTCCCTCGGTGGATCTCCCGCAGACTATTACCATCTATTTCCCTTCCCTCGGAGGATCTCCTGCAGACTATTACCACTTATTTCCCTTCCCTCGGAGGATCTCCTGCAGACTATTACCACCTATTTCCTCCCTCGGAGGATCTCCCGCAGACTATTACCACCTATTTCCTCCCTCGGAGGATCTCCCGCAGACTATTACCACCTATTTCCTCCCTCGGAGGATCTCCCGCAGACTATTACCACCTATTTCCCTTCCCTCGGAGGATCTCCCGCAGACTATTACCATCTATTTCCTCCCTCGGAGGATCTCCCGCAGACTATTACCATCTATTTCCCTTCCCTCGGAGGATCTCCCGCAGACTATTACCATCTATTTCCTCCCTCGGAGGATCTCCCGCAGACTATTACCATCTATTTCCCTTCCCTCGGAGGATCTCCCGCAGAATATTACCACCTATTTCCTCCCTCGGAGGATCTCCCGCAGACTATTACCATCTATTTCCCTTCCCTCGGAGGATCTCCGCAGACTATTACCACCTATTTCCTCCCTCGGAGGATCTCCCGCAGACTATTACCATCTATTTCCCTTCCCTCGGAGGATCTCCCGCAGACTATTACCATCTATTTCCTCCCTCGGAGGATCTCCCGCAGACTATTCCCATCTATTTCCCTTCCCTCGGAGGATCTCCTGCAGACTATTACCACTTATTTCCCTTCCCTCGGAGGATCTCCTGCAGACTATTACCACCTATTTCCTCCCTCGGAGGATCTCCCGCAGACTATTACCACCTATTTCCTCCCTCGGAGGATCTCCCGCAGACTATTACCACCTATTTCCTCCCTCGGAGGATCTCCCGCAGACTATTACCACCTATTTCCTCCCTCGGAGGATCTCCCGCAGACTATTACCATCTATTTCCCTTCCCTCGGAGGATCTCCCGCAGACTATTACCATCTATTTCCTCCCTCGGAGGATCTCCCGCAGACTATTACCATTTATTTCCTCCCTCGGAGGATCTCCCGCAGACTATTACCATCTATTTCCTCCCTCGGAGGATCTCCCGCAGACTATTCCCATCTATTTCCCTTCCCTCGGAGGATCTCCCGCAGACTATTACCACCTATTTCCTCCCTCGGAGGATCTCCCGCAGACTATTACCATCTATTTCCTCCCTCGGAGGATCTCCCGCAGACTATTACCATCTATTTCCCTTCCCTCGGAGGATCTCCCGCAGACTATTACCATCTATTTCCTCCCTCGGAGGATCTCCCGCAGACTATTACCACCTATTTCCTCCCTCGGAGGATCTCCCGCAGACTATTACCATCTATTTCCTCCCTCGGAGGATCTCCCGCAGACTATTACCACCTATTTCCTCCCTCGGAGGATCTCCTGCAGACTATTACCACCTATTTCCCTTCCCTCGGAGGATCTCCTGCAGACTATTACCACCTATTTCCTCCCTCGGAGGATCTCCCGCAGACTATTACCACCTATTTCCTCCCTCAGAGGATCTCCTGCAGACTATTACCACCTATTTCCTCCCTCGGTGGATCTCCCGCAGACTATTACCATCTATTTCCTCCCTCGGAGGATCTCCCGCAGACTATTCCCACCTATTTCCTCCCTCGGAGGATCTCCCGCAGACTATTACCACCTATTTCCCTTCCCTCGGAGGATCTCCCGCAGACTATTACCACCTATTTCCTCCCTCAGAGGATCTCCTGCAGACTATTACCACCTATTTCCTCCCTCGGAGGATCTCCCGCAGACTATTACCATCTATTTCCTCCCTCGGAGGATCTCCCGCAGACTATTACCATCTATTTCCTCCCTCGGTGGATCTCCCACAGACTATTACCATCTATTTCCCTTCCCTCGGAGGATCTCCTGCAGACTATTACCACCTATTTCCCTTCCCTCGGAGGATCTCCCGCAGACTATTACCATCTATTTCCTCCCTCGGAGGATCTCGCGCAGACTATTACCATCTATTTCCTCCCTCGGAGGATCTCCTGCAGACTATTACCACCTATTTCCCTTCCCTCGGAGGATCTCCCGCAGACTATTACCATCTATTTCCTCCCTCGGAGGATCTCCCGCAGACTATTACCATCTATTTCCTCCCTCGGAGGATCTCCCGCAGACTATTACCATCTATTTCCCTTCCCTCGGAGGATCTCCCGCAGACTATTACCATCTATTTCCCTTCCCTCGGAGGATCTCCCGCAGACTATTACCACCTATTTCCTCCCTCGGAGGATCTCCCGCAGACTATTACCACCTATTTCCCTTCCCTCGGAGGATCTCCCGCAGACTATTACCATCTATTTCCTCCCTCGGAGGATCTCCCGCAGACTATTACCACCTATTTCCCTTCCCTCGGAGGATCTCCCGCAGACTATTACCACCTATTTCCCTTCCCTCGGAGGATCTCCCGCAGACTATTACCACCTATTTCCTCCCTCGGAGGATCTCCTGCAGACTATTACCCCTATTTCCCTTCCCTCGGAGGATCTCCCGCAGACTATTACCATCTATTTCCCTTCCCTCGGAGGATCTCCCGCAGACTATTACCACCTATTTCCCTTCCCTCGGAGGATCTCCCGCAGACTATTACCACCTATTTCCTCCCTCGGAGGATCTCCCGCAGACTATTACCACCTATTTCCTCCCTCGGAGGATCTCCCGCAGACTATTACCACCTATTTCCTCCCTCGGAGGATCTCCCGCAGACTATTACCATCTATTTCCCTTCCCTCGGAGGATCTCCCGCAGACTATTACCACCTATTTCCTCCCTCGGAGGATCTCCCGCAGACTATTACCATCTATTTCCTCCCTCGGAGGATCTCCCGCAGACTATTCCCATCTATTTCCCTTCCCTCGGAGGATCTCCCGCAGACTATTACCACCTATTTCCCTTCCCTCGGAGGATCTCCTGCAGACTATTACCACCTATTTCCTCCCTCGGAGGATCTCCCGCAGACTATTACCACCTATTTCCTCCCTCGGAGGATCTCCCGCAGACTATTACCACCTATTTCCTCCCTCGGAGGATCTCCCGCAGACTATTACCATCTATTTCCCTTCCCTCGGAGGATCTCCCGCAGACTATTCCCATCTATTTCCTCCCTCGGAGGATCTCCCGCAGACTATTACCATCTATTTCCCTTCCCTCGGAGGATCTCCCGCAGACTATTACCACCTATTTCCTCCATCAGAGGATCTCCCGCAGACTATTACCATCTATTTCCCTTCCCTCGGAGGATCTCCCGCAGACTATTACCATCTATTTCCTCCCTCGGAGGATCTCCCGCAGACTATTACCATCTATTTCCTCCCTCGGAGGATCTCCCGCAGACTATTACCACCTATTTCCTCCCTCGGAGGATCTCCCGCAGACTATTAACACCTATTTCCTCCCTCGGTGGATCTCCCGCAGACTATTACCACCTATTTCCCTTCCCTCGGAGGATCTCCCGCAGACTATTACCATCTATTTCCTCCCTCGGAGGATCTCCCGCAGACTATTACCATCTATTTCCTCCCTCGGAGGATCTCCCGCAGACTATTACCATCTATTTCCTCCCTCGGAGGATCTCCCGCAGACTATTACCATCTATTTCCTCCCTCGGAGGATCTCCCGCAGACTATTACCATCTATTTCCCTTCCCTCGGAGGATCTCCCGCAGACTATTACCACCTATTTCCACCCTCGGAGGATCTCCCGCAGACTATTACCACCTATTTCCTCCCTCGGAGGATCTCCCGCAGACTATTACCACCTATTTCCTCCCTCGGAGGATCTCCCGCAGACTATTACCATCTATTTCCCTTCCCTCGGAGGATCTCCCGCAGACTATTACCACCTATTTCCTCCCTCGGAGGATCTCCCGCAGACTATTACCATCTATTTCCTCCCTCGGAGGATCTCCCGCAGACTATTACCATCTATTTCCCTTCCCTCGGAGGATCTCCCGCAGACTATTACCATCTATTTCCTCCCTCGGAGGATCTCCCGCAGACTATTCCCATCTATTTCCTCCCTCGGAGGATCTCCCGCAGACTATTACCATCTATTTCCTCCCTCGGAGGATCTCCCGCAGACTATTACCATCTATTTCCCTTCCCTCGGAGGATCTCCCGCAGACTATTACCACCTATTTCCTCCCTCGGAGGATCTCCCGCAGACTATTACCATCTATTTCCCTTCCCTCGGAGGATCTCCCGCAGACTATTACCATCTATTTCCCTTCCCTCGGAGGATCTCCCGCAGACTATTACCATCTATTTCCTCCCTCGGAGGATCTCCCGCAGACTATTACCACCTATTTCCCTTCCCTCGGAGGATCTCCCGCAGACTATTCCCATCTATTTCCCTTCCCTCGGAGGATCTCCCGCAGACTATTACCATCTATTTCCCTTCCCTCGGAGGATCTCCCGCAGACTATTACCACCTATTTCCTCCCTCGGAGGATCTCCCGCAGACTATTACCACCTATTTCCTCCCTCGGTGGATCTCCCGCAGACTATTACAACCTATTTCCTCCCTCGGAGGATCTCCCGCAGACTATTACCACCTATTTCCTCCCTCGGAGGATCTCCCGCAGACTATTACCACCTATTTCCTCCCTCGGAGGATCTCCCGCAGACTATTACCACCTATTTCCTCCCTCGGAGGATCTCCCGCAGACTATTACCATCTATTTTCTCCCTCGGAGGATCTCCCGCAGACTATTACCACCTATTTCCTCCCTCGGAGGATCTCCCGCAGACTATTACCACCTATTTCCTCCCTCGGAGGATCTCCCGCAGACTATTACCACCTATTTCCTCCCTCGGTGGATCTCCCGCAGACTATTACCATCTATTTCCCTTCCCTCGGAGGATCTCCTGCAGACTATTACCACCTATTTCCTCCCTCGGAGGATCTCCCGCAGACTATTACCACCTATTTCCTCCCTCGGTGGATCTCCCGCAGACTATTACCATCTATTTCCTCCCTCGGAGGATCTCCCGCAGACTATTCCCATCTATTTCCTCCCTCGGAGGATCTCCCGCAGACTATTACCATCTATTTCCTCCCTCGGAGGATCTCCCGCAGACTATTACCACCTATTTCCTCCCTCGGAGGATCTCCCGCAGACTATTACCACCAATTTCCTCCCTCGGAGGATCTCCCGCAGACTATTACCACCTATTTCCCTTCCCTCGGAGGATCTCCCGCAGACTATTACCACCTATTTCCCTTCCCTCGGAGGATCTCCCGCAGACTATTACCATCTATTTCCTCCCTCGGAGGATCTCCCGCAGACTATTACCATCTATTTCCTCCCTCGGAGGATCTCCCGCAGACTATTACCATCTATTTCCTCCCTCGGAGGATCTCCCGCAGACTATTACCATCTATTTCCTCCCTCGGAGGATCTCCCGCAGACTATTACCATCTATTTCCCTCGGAGGATCTCCCGCAGACTATTACCATCTATTTCCTCCCTCGGAGGATCTCCTGCAGACTATTACCACCTATTTCCTCCCTCGGAGGATCTCCCGCAGACTATTACCACCTATTTCCCTTCCCTCGGAGGATCTCCCGCAGACTATTACCACCTATTTCCTCCCTCGGAGGATCTCCCGCAGACTATTACCACCTATTTCCTCCCTCGGAGGATCTCCCGCAGACTATTACCACCTATTTCCTCCCTCGGAGGATCTCCCGCAGACTTTTACCACCTATTTCCCTTCCCTCGGAGGATCTCCTGCAGACTATTACCACCTATTTCCCTTCCCTCGGAGGATCTCCTGCAGACTATTACCACCTATTTCCTCCCTCGGAGGATCTCCCGCAGACTATTACCACCTATTTCCTCCCTCGGAGGATCTCCCGCAGACTATTAGCACCTATTTCCTCCCTCGGAGGATCTCCTGCAGGCTATTACCACCTATTTCCTCCCTCGGTGGATCTCCCGCAGACTATTACCATCTATTTCCTCCCTCTGAGGATCTCCCGCAGACTATTCCCATCTATTTCCCTTCCCTCAGAGGATCTCCCGCAGACTATTACCACCTATTTCCTCCCTCAGAGGATCTCCTGCAGACTATTACCACCTATTTCCTCCCTCGGTGGATCTCCCGCAGACTATTACCATCTATTTCCTCCCTCGGAGGATCTCCCGCAGACTATTACCATCTATTTCCTCCCTCGGAGGATCTCCCGCAGACTATTACCACCTATTTCCCTTCCCTCGGAGGATCTCCCGCAGACTATTACCACCTATTTCCCTTCCCTCGGAGGATCTCCCGCAGACTATTACCATCTATTTCCTCCCTCGGAGGATCTCCTGCAGACTATTACCACCTATTTCCCTTCCCTCGGAGGATCTCCCGCAGACTATTACCACCTATTTCCCTTCCCTCGGAGGATCTTCCGCAGACTATTACCATCTATTTCCTCCCTCGGAGGATCTCCCGCAGACTATTACCACCAATTTCCTCCCTCGGAGGATCTCCCGCAGACTATTACCACCTATTTCCCTTCCCTCGGAGGATCTCCCGCAGACTATTACCACCTATTTCCCTTCCCTCGGAGGATCTCCCGCAGACTATTACCATCTATTTCCTCCCTCGGAGGATCTCCCGCAGACTATTACCATCTATTTCCTCCCTCGGAGGATCTCCCGCAGACTATTACCATCTATTTCCTCCCTCGGAGGATCTCCCGCAGACTATTACCATCTATTTCCTCCCTCGGAGGATCTCCCGCAGACTATTACCATCTATTTCCTCCCTCGGAGGATCTCCCGCAGACTATTACCATCTATTTCCTCCCTCGGAGGATCTCCCGCAGACTATTACCATCTATTTCCCCTCCCTCGGAGGATCTCCCGCAGACTATTACCATCTATTTCCTCCCTCGGAGGATCTCCCGCAGACTATTACCATCTATTTCCTCCCTCTGAGGATCTCCCGCAGACTATTACCACCTATTTCCCTTCCCTCGGAGGATCTCCTGCAGACTATTACCATCTATTTCCTCCCTCGGAGGATCTCCTGCAGACTATTACCATCTATTTCCTCCCTCGGAGGATCTCCCGCAGACTATTACCATCTCTTTCCCCTCCCTAGGAGGATCTCCCGCAGACTATTACCACCTATTTCCCTTCCCTCGGAGGATCTCCCGCAGACTATTACCATCTATTTCCTCCCTCGGAGGATCTCCCGCAGACTATTACCATCTATTTCCTCCCTCGGAGGATCTCCCGCAGACTATTACCATCTATTTCCCTCGGAGGATCTCCCGCAGACTATTACCACCTATTTCCTCCCTCGGAGGATCTCCCGCAGACTATTACCACCTATTTCCTCCCTCGGCGGATCTCCCGCAGACTATTACCACCTATTTCCTCCCTCGGAGGATCTCCCGCAGACTATTACCACCTATTTCCTCCCTCGGAGGATCTCCCGCAGACTATTACCACCTATTTCCCTTCCCTCGGAGGATCTCCCGCAGACTATTACCATCTATTTCCTCCCTCGGAGGATCTCCCGCAGACTATTACCATCTATTTCCCTCGGAGGATCTCCCGCAGACTATTACCACCTATTTCCTCCCTCGGAGGATCTCCCGCAGACTATTACCATCTATTTCCTCCCTCGGAGGATCTCCCGCAGACTATTACCATCTATTTCCCTCGGAGGATCTCCCGCAGACTATTACCACCTATTTCCCTTCCCTCGGAGGATCTCCCGCAGACTATTACCATCTATTTCCTCCCTCGGAGGATCTTCCGCAGACTATTACCATCTATTTCCCGCCCAGGAGGGAGGATGTAGATGTGTGCTGTGACCCCGCCCAGGAGGGAGGATGTAGATGTGTGCTGTGGCCCCGCCCAGGAGGGAGGATGTAGATGTGTGCTGTGGCCCCGCCCAGGAGGGAGGATGTAGATGTGTGCTGTGACCCCGCCCAGGAGGGAGGATGTAGATGTGTGCTGTGACCCCGCCCAGGAGGGAGGATGTAGATGTGTGCTGTGACCCCGCCCAGGAGGGAGGATGTAGATGTGTGCTGTGGCCCCGCCCTGGAGGGAGGATGTAGATGTGTGCTGTGACCCCGCCCAGGAGGGAGGATGTAGATGTGTGCTGTGGCCCCGCCCTGGAGGGAGGATGTAGATGTGTGCTGTGGCCCCGCCCAGGAGGGAGGATGTAGATGTGTGCTGTGGCCCCGCCCTGGAGGGAGGATGTAGATGTGTGCTGTGGCCCCGCCCAGGAGGGAGGATGTAGATGTGTGCTGTGGCCCCGCCCAGGAGGGAGGATGTAGATGTGTGTTGTGTCACTTGGTGGGAGGGGGATGGTTAGGCACAGAGTGGCTGAAACATGTCAGTGCCGGTCCAGCTGGTGTAATGAAGGTGGAGGACGGGTCCCAGGAATGCAGCTTCCGTCGCCCCCCTCCGGGGTATTGCCCCAAGTCTTCATCTTTCCCTGCTGATTCCCTGCAGCCCCTTCCTGTCTCCATCCACTCCAGTGCTGTCACCAGCAGGAAAGCCACCAATGAGAGAGTGACAACGCAGCAGCACAGCTGGGAGGCACAGCACAGCGTTGTCACCCTATAACAGGAAGTGGCCTGACCATGGCGGGATCCCCGGGGATGAAAGGAGGCTGCAGATCCCAGAGATCAGAAATGACACCCATGAGGCCTGTCATGGTAGAACAGGTTTACCCCCCACCGGGGCTTCTTTGCTGACCCCACTGGGCAGTCACCCCGTTATTTGTCCTGGGCAGAGACACCCCGTTATTCATCCTGGGCAGAGACACCCCGTTATTCATCCTGGGCAGAGACACCCCGTTATTCATCCTGGGCAGAGACACCCCGTTATTTGTCCTGGGCAGAGACACCCCGTTATTCATCCTGGGCAGAGACACCCCGTTATTCGTCCTGGGCAGAGACACCCCGTTATTTGTCCTGGGCAGAGTCACCCCGTTATTTGTCCTGGGCAGAGTCACCCAGTTTTTAGTCCTGGGCAGAGTCACCCCGTTATTTGTCCTTGGCAGAGTCACCCCGTTATTTGTCCTTGGCAGAGTCACCCAGTTTTTAGTCCTGGGCAGAGTCACCCCGTTATTTGTCCTGGGCAGAGACACCCCGTTATTTGTCCTGGGCAGAGACACCCCGTTATTTGTCCTGGGCAGGGTCACCCCGTTATTTGTCCTGGGCAGAGTCACCCCGTAATTTGTCCTGGGCAGAGTCACCCCGTTATTTGTCCTGGGCAGAGTCACCCAGTTTTTAGTCCTGGGCAGAGTCACCCCGTTATTTGTCCTTGGCAGAGTCACCCAGTTTTTAGTCCTGGGCAGAGTCACCCCGTTATTTGTCCTGGGCAGAGTCACCCCGTTATTTGTCCTGGGCAGAGTCACCCCGTAATTTGTCCTGGGCAGAGACACCCCGTTATTTGTCCTGGGCAGAGACACCCCGTTATTTGTCCTGGGCAGGGTCACCCCGTTATTTGTCCTGGGCAGAGACACCCCGTTATTTGTCCTGGGCAGAGTCACCCCGTTATTTGTCCTGGGCAGAGTCACCCAGTTTTTAGTCCTGGGCAGAGTCACCCCGTTATTTGTCCTTGGCAGAGTCACCCAGTTTTTAGTCCTGGGCAGAGTCACCCCGTTATTTGTCCTGGGCAGAGTCACCCCGTTATTTGTCCTGGGCAGAGTCACCCCGTAATTTGTCCTGGGCAGAGACACCCCGTTATTTGTCCTGGGCAGAGACACCCCGTTATTTGTCCTGGGCAGAGTCACCCCGTAATTTGTCCTGGGCAGAGACACCCCGTTATTTGTCCTGGGCAGAGACACCCCGTTATTTGTCCTGGGCAGGGTCACCCCGTTATTTGTCCTGGGCAGAGTCACCCCGTTATTTGTCCTGGGCAGAGTCACCCAGTTTTTAGTCCTGGGCAGAGGCACCCCGTTATTTGTCCTGGGCAGAGGCACCCCGTTATTTGTCCTGGGCAGAGACACCCAGTTATTCGTCCTGGGCAGAGACACCCCGTTATTCGTCCTGGGCAGAGACACCCCGTTATTTGTCCTGGGCAGAGTCACCCCGTTATTCGTCCTGGGCAGAGTCACCCCGTTATTTGTCCTGGGCAGTCACCCCGTTATTTGTCCTGGGCAGAGTCACCCCGTTATTTTCCCTAGGCAGAGACACCCCGTTATTTTCCCTAGGCAGAGACACCCCGCTATTTTTCCTGGGCAGAGACACCCCGTTATTTGTCCTGGGCAGAGACACCCCGTTATTTGTCCTGGGCAGAGACACCCCGTTATTTGTCCTGGGCAGAGACACCCCGTTATTCGTCCTGGGCAGAGTCACCCCGTTATTTGTCCTGGGCAGAGACACCCCGGTATTTGTCCTGGGCAGGGTCACCCCGTTATTTGTCCTGGGCAGAGTCACCCCGTTATTTGTCCTGGGCAGAGTCACCCAGTTTTTAGTCCTGGGCAGAGACACCCCGTTATTTGTCCTGGGCAGAGGCACCCCGTTATTTGTCCTGGGCAGAGACACCCAGTTATTCGTCCTGGGCAGAGACACCCCGTTATTCGTCCTGGGCAGAGACACCCCGTTATTTGTCCTGGGCAGAGTCACCCCGTTATTCGTCCTGGGCAGAGTCACCCCGTTATTTGTCCTGGGCAGTCACCCCGTTATTTGTCCTGGGCAGAGTCACCCCGTTATTTTCCCTAGGCAGAGACACCCCGTTATTTTCCCTAGGCAGAGACACCCCGCTATTTTTCCTGGGCAGAGACACCCCGTTATTTGTCCTGGGCAGAGACACCCCGTTATTTGTCCTGGGCAGAGACACCCCGTTATTTGTCCTGGGCAGAGACACCCCGTTATTCGTCCTGGGCAGAGACACCCCGCTATTTTTCCTGGGCAGAGACACCCCGGTATTTGTCCTGGGCAGAGACACCCCGTTATTTGTCCTGGGCAGAGTCACCCCGTTATTCATCCTGGGCAGAGACACCCCGTTATTTGTCCTGGGCAGAGTCACCTTGGTTATTTGTCCTGGGCAGGGTCACCCCGTTATTTGTCCTGGGCAGAGACACCCCGTTATTTGTCCTGGGCAGAGTCACCTTGGTTATTTGTCCTGGGCAGGGTCACCCCGTTATTTGTCCTGGGCAGAGACACCCCGTTATTTGTCCTGGGCAGAGTCACCTTGGTTATTTGTCCTGGGCAGAGACACCCCGTTATTTGTCCTGGGCAGAGACACCCCGTTATTTGTCCTGGGCAGAGTCACCCCGTTATTTGTCCAGGAGACAGAGGGGAAATCCAAAATGTTTTGGGTGTCACCAGTCCAGGAAGTGAGGGGAATCTTCCAGTGGGGACACGGGTTCTAGGTGGGGCTGGTCAGACACGAGGGGGCACCTGATGAGCAGACAAGGGGTCCTCATGGGCAGTAGGGTGTCCCGCGGTGGTGCCCGCCCAATGGAGTTCGATGTGGTCAGGCCTCTGTAGAGTGTCAGCTCCGCAGGCTCTCCTGGTGAATTAGAATGATTCAGAGGGGCCAGGCCCAGTTCCAGGCGGAGTCTCTGGTGTCTCTCCGCCCACCATGGGGTGCACCAGGAGGGGGTGATGGACCGTGACTCTCCTCCCATGTCATTGGGGTATGGAGTACTCTTGGGGGGATGGGCAGTGATGATGTCATAATGACCTCTCGGTTCAATTTCGGATGAATTCTGATTGGTTAATGCTTTTGTTTCTTCTAACATGGCCCCCACCCTGCCCCAGTGTGACTCCCTAGGCTGGGGCCCCTGTGGCCCCATCATGACTTTTGACTGCACAATGACAGAAAAACACAAACATTCAAAATAACAATTTATATACATAACGGATCAGATTATATACACATTATAAATGCTATACAGACTATACACCGAGCAGCAAATAATGTGTACAAGGAGCCGGCCCCTCCCCCTGAGGGGTGACCACAGACGTGCAACCTGCCCCTCCCCCTGTGGGGTGACCACAGACATGGAACCTGCCCCTCCCCCTGTGGGGTGACCACAGACATGGAACCTGCCCCTCCCCCTGTGGGGTGACCACAGACGTGGAACCTGCCCCTCCCCCTGAGGGGTGACCACAGACATGGAACCTGCCCTCCCCCTGAGGGGTGACCACAGACATGGAACCTGCCCCTCCCCCTGTGGGGTGACCACAGACGTGGAACCTGCCCCTCCCCCTGAGGGGTGACCACAGACGTGGAACCTGCCCCTCCCCCTGTGGGGTGACCACAGACATGGGGCAAGGAACCTGCCCCTCCCCCTGCGGGGTGACCACAGACGTGGAACCTGCCCCTCCCCCTGCGGGGTGACCACAGACGTGGAACCTGCCCCTCCCCCTGCGGGGTGACCACAGACATGGGGCAAGGAACCTGCCCCTCCCCCTGCGGGGTGACCACAGACGTGGAACCTGCCCCTCCCCCTTCGGGATGACCACAGACATGGGACAAGGAACCTGCCCCTCCCCCTGCGGGGTGACCACAGACATGGAACCTGCCCCTCCCCCTGCGGGGTGACCACAGACATGGGGCAAGGAACCTGCCCCTCCCCCTGCGGGGTGACCACAGACGTGGAACCTGCCTCTCCCCCTTCGGGATGACCACAGACATGGGACAAGGAACCTGCCCCTCCCCCTGCGGGGTGACCACAGACGTGGAACCTGCCCCTCCCCCCGAGGGGTGACCACAGACATGGAACCTGCCCCTTCCCCTGTGGGGGTGACCACAGACGTGGAACCTGCCCCTCCCCCTGAGGGGTGACCACAGACGTGGAACCTGCCCCTCCCCCTGAGGGGTGACCACAGACATGGAACCTGCCCCTCCCCCTGCGGGGTGACCACAGATGTGGAACCTCCCCCTCCCCCTTCGGGATGTCCACAGACATGGGACAAGGAACCTGTCCCTCCCCCCTGTGGGGTGACCACAGACATGGCACAAGGAGCCTGCCCCTCCCCCCTGTGGGGTGACCACAGACTTGGGGCAAGGAACCTGCCCCTCCCCCTGCAAGGTGACCACAGACATGGGACAAGGAACCTGCTCCTCCCCCCTGCGGGGTGACCACAGACATGGGACAAGGAGCCTGCCCCTCCCCCTTGTGGGGTGACCACAGACATGGGACAAGGAGCCTGCCCCTCCCCCTGCGGGGTGACCACAGACATGGGGCAAGGAACCTGCCCCTCCCCCTGCGCGGTGACCACAGACATGGGACAAGGAGCCTGCCCCTCCCCCTGCGCAGTGACCACAGACATGGGACAAGGAGCCTGCCCCTCCCCCTGCGGGGTGACCACAGACATGGGACAAGGAACCTGCCCCTCCCTCTTTGGGGTGTCACAGATTGGGGGCAGCTCTGGGATAGGCAGCCTGCAGTGCTCAGGTCCATTGGGCAGGAATTATAAACTTGCAAGGAGACTTTTCTGATTCGTTGTAATATACCATAGATGGGGGAGGGGGACCTACCTCGCCCACTGGGGGGTCATCAATAAGTACCCTGTCCACTATGGGGAGCCCTACGATCACCCATTGGGTGCTCTACAATACAGAGATCTCTGCCTCCAAGTCGATATTCCACCCATCGGGTGTCGGCATTGAAAAAGGATTTCTGGACTTCCCAAAAAACCTTTTTCTTTGAGTCCATTGAGGGCCACAGGGATTCAGAAACAGTCGGGTCACACTGCCCTCTACAGGAGGTGAGGACTCTGGCAAACAGAAAATGCTATGAGCCCGTCCCGTATAATCCCTCCTCTACCCAGCATGCCTCAGTTCTGTGAGAAAGCAACACATGGGACCAGCAAAAATCACAGATGGTTGGGAGGACCTGTGGCCCTCAATGGACTCCAAGAAATAGATTTTACAGTAGATGCATGAATCTTATTTCCTTTCTCATCTATTGAGGGACACAGGAATTCCGAAAAAGTTGGGACGTCCAAAAGTAACCAAAGAAGGGGTAACAAAAGCCAATGACAGGCCTGTAAGAAAGGAACTGGCAACTCAGGGCCCAACACCAACATCTAAACCAGATGAAAAGAAGCCCCTGCAAGACAGAGGAAAGTGCCAGTGACCAAAATGAGGCCACAGAGCATCAACCTGAGGACAGAAGAAGTCACCACCAGGCAGAAGGACTCTACATGAAGGAACAACGAGCCTGAACCAGATGAGAAGAAGCCCCTGCAAGACAGAGGAAAGTGCCAGTGACCAAAATGAGGCCACAGAGCATCAACCTGAGGACTGAAGAAGTCACCACCAAGGAGAAGGACTCTACCTGAAGGAACAACGAGCCTGAACCAGATAAGAAGAAGCCCCTGCAAGACAGAGGAATGTGCCAGTGACCAAAATGAGGCCACAGAGCATCAACCTGAGGACTGAAGAAGTCACCACCAAGGAGAAGGACTCTACCTGAAGGAACAACAAGCCTGAACCAGATGAGAAGAAGCCCCTGCAAGACAGAGGAAAGTGCCAGTGACCAAAATGAGGCCACAGAGCATCAACCTGAGGACAGAAGAAGTCACCACCAAGGAGAAGGACTCTACCTGAAGGAACAACGAGCCTGAACCAGATGAGAAGAAGCCCCTAAAAGACAGAGGAAAGTTCCCGTGACCAAAATGAGGGCACAGAGCATCAACCTGAGGACAGAAGAAGTCACCACCAAGGAGAAGGACTCTACATGAAGGAACAACGAGCCTGAACCAGATGAGAAGAAGCCCCTAAAAGACAGAGGAAAGTGCCAGTGACCAAAATGAGGGCACAGAGCATCAACCTGAGGACAGAAGAAGTCACCACCAAGGAGAAGAACTCTGCCTGAAGGAGCAATGAGCCTGAACCAGTGAGAGGCTAATAAACCAAAAATTCACCAAAACGGGTACAAGGAAGAAATAGTCCAACAATGTGATGTCAGGAACATAAAAACCACTAGGACAAATCCCCAAGCAGAACGTGTCCAAAGAGGGAACCTTGGACAAAAAAACAGGTCTAGAAGGGAAGACCAGATGGTCTACAGGCGACAGGCCCAATCCTTACACTCCTAACCCTTCAGATCCTGGGAAGGAAGGTTTAGTGGTAAGAATGAGATTGCCTGGCCAGCCAACCAGATATCCAAACAAGATATTCACAGAAGGTGAGAATCCTCACAATGTAAAGAGTATAGCTAAGAGACTACTAGAGGATTCAAGGGGACCAACCCTGAAGTCAGCATAACTGAAAGGAGGGTAGGGTTCACAAGAGGTACCCACAAAAGGGGAAGGCAGGACGAGCAAGAGGATGAGCAAAACCATCCAAAGGGAACAAAAGAAGTGCAGAATCTGCCTAACCCTGAGCACAGAACATGGTTCTAAAATCTCCAAACATGCTCCGGTCCAGCGACATGGCCAGAATTGTGGGGCAAGGGGCAGGAATCTTAGCTAGACTGCTAAGAAAATTCATCTGATTGAGAACAAAACAGAGGAAGGGATTTGGAGGATCATCCTCAGGAGCAGCCACAGAAAAAAAAAAAACCTATCTCCAGGTAATCTGGTCCCAAAAAACCTTGTGATGTACTCCATTCCCAGCAAGGGTTACCTGCAACAGGATCCCAGCATGTTTTTCCTTCTGTCAATCTAGGGGTGCGCAGAGATCTCCAGCAGCAAGCCAAGTCTCAACTTAGACAAGGAAAGGGGATTCCACAACCTGAGGAACCCAGGAACATCTAGGACGTTGCACTGCTTTGTGCAATAGCACAAAGAGGACAGTGAGGGGCAACTGAAGGAGGTGCGAAATAAAAGGGGTTAGCCTGTGGGCCAAAAGTGTTGTCTTGAGCACCCAGCTGGTGGAAAGACAAACTACGCAAGGACCCACAGCCAGCCCCCCACTTGTAGAAGTGTAGGTGCACCTTCATCCCGAAGGCTTGGCAGAGGGCTTACCTGACTTCTGGCTTCTACAACCTGAATGGGAGTTGGGCTCCGAAGAACTAAAAGTACTTCTGCAGTGGATGAAGAAGGGTGGGATTTCCCTAACTACTCCTCAACCTCCTGCCCGGAGGTAGAAATACACTCAAGCTGCCCGTGGCATTGCCAGTGATGGTGTCAAGAGTAGTTCTGAAAAGACTATGTCCCTTTGAAGGCTAATTTGGTCAGATAGCTCTTGAATGCAGCATTCATGTCCCAGCTACGTAGCAAGAGTGTTCTGTAGATTTGTACGGACCGTGCAATGTGAGACACACGTTTAGATGCTTTTACCAAGCCATCAAAAATATAGTACAAGGCTCCAATAGCTCTATGAAACAGCGGCCAACTCAACAGTGAAGGGGATCCCTTTCGAGGGAATCCACCCATTCTGACACATTTTGAAAGATTCAAGTTGCTTCCAACACGGGACAGAAGGCCAGACCAGTCAATTTAAGGAGGGGCTTTCTGGTAAGGTGGGTCACTGGTATATCAACAGTGGGAACAGACCACTGATTTACAAATTCCCTCTCAAAGGGAAAAAGTTCTGGCACACTTTCAGGTAGGACCCAGGACCCTTCAGGATGGATTACAGTCCGTATAGAGGAAATGTTCAGACATCCGGGGTAGTGGAAAGATCTCGTAGAAGCTCTAAAAGAGCTAAGGCCTGGAGAAAGCAGGCTAAACCTCCAGATGCAGGATAAGATGCAATGCATCAATAAGGTCTTAAACGGCACTCGGTAAATCTGAGTCAACTGTGGTGCCAGAAAACATGGAGGTCCCTGTGGACATGGGACAAGCCTTGGCCTCACCCAACAAAGACTCTAGTAATAAAGACTCAAACAATAAGGGTCTCAGGTTCTAGATTGCAGGTGTTGGTCCCTTTTGGGGATACCAAGTAAATGTCCTTAGAACCACCAGAGGACTAAGGGCTGAGGTCATGGCAACAAGAGTGTGTCTTAGCAAAGACAAGCCTGGGGCGGTGTCACAACTCTGGACCTGGAGAAAGCTCCAAGGATACCACAGTACACTCAGGTCTGAAAAGTACAACAATGTAGAGTCCAGGACCCGAAGGTCACATTCCATGCTAGACCTGCACATCCAGTTCAGCAGGGTCCTGGTATGACCTCCAAAGCTTGCACTGAGGTAATCCCAATCTGGACAGCTACTATGGAGGAAAAAGCTCAAACTGCGACCTAGCAAAGGAATATGACTTAAGTCACTGAAGAAACATTTCCACAAAGCAAAGCTAGAAAAAGTCATTAGACTCACATTAGAAAAAAACTGAGGCATGCTGGGTATAGGAGGGGTTATAAAGGGCCAGGTTTCTGTTTGCCAGTGTCCCAACCTCCTGTGGGCGGTAGTAAAAACCCAACTCTTTCTGAATTTCTGTGTCCCTTAATAGATATGAGAGGGGAAAAAACAGCCCTATACTGTAGCTAGGGATGATGGGATCATGGACCTGATGGCACATGTCACACAGCGGTGTGATGGACTCATGGAAAAGACAGAGAGAGAAGATGTGTCGATGATATGATGGTATTGTAGATGGAGTGTGAGATGTCTGTGAATACATGATGGAGATTTACATAGAATGGAGTACAAGATGGATCAGCAGATTGGATAGTAGATGTGATGGACTTGATGAGGTCATGGACACGTAGAATCCTTAACACTTTGGAACAGTAGACCAATAAAGTTCTACAAGCTATGGTTGAGGTGATGAGTTCATGCTTATGGTCACAATATATCATGGTATGAGGCTAATACAAACATATATGTCATGGTATCCAATAAGATAGAGACACAGATGTCATGAAGATCATGGAGATTGTGGGAACAAGAGATTGGAGATGGAGTGTAAAGGGGACATGGAATGGGAAATAATTCAGTAGGTAGGGACATGATCGATTTTTGAGTGTAAAGGACTTGGAATTGGGGACGGATGGAGTGTGAGGAAACATGGAGTTGGAGACGATGGAGGGGAATTGGAAATAATGGGGTGTGAGGGTGCATGGACTTGGAGACAATGGAGTGTGAGGGGACATTGAATTGGAGATGATGGAGGGGAATTGGAGATGATGGAGCATGAAGGAACACGGACTTGGAGACGATGGTGGGCGAGGAGCATGGAATTGGAGATAATGGGGTGTGAGGGTGCATGGACTTGGAGACAATGGAGTGTGAGGGGCCATGGAATTGGAGATAATGGGGTGTGAGGAGGGGCCTGGAATTGGAGACGATAGAATGTGTGGGGACATGGTATTGGAGATTATGGAAACATGGAATTGGAGACGATGGTGCACGAGGGGCCATGGAATTGGAGATAATGGGGTGTGAGGGGGGGCCTGGAATTGGAGACGATGGAGCATGTGGGGACATGGTATTGGAGATTATGGAAACATGGAACTGGAGATGATGAAGCGTGAGGGGACATGGAATTACTGATAACTGCAGTTCCATCCCACACTTCATTATGTAGGTCAAGGTGGACTGGAAGAATGTGATGGTAGTAGATGTCAATGTCGCCTCCATAACTCTATCATGATAACAAGGACACATGGATAAATGGAGTGATGAGATATGATGGAACTGTAGACTAGATGGACTTCTAGATTTGATGGGATAGGAAGGGTGATGAATTCCTAGACATGGTGTCAGACGTAACACTCCCAGGGTCCGTCCTATAGATGAAGTCAAAGGATTTCGCACTATGATGGAGGTACAAAAGTAATGGTGGTAAAAGGTGCTCCAGATCTAGAGAAACAGTGAGGGGTTGGAGGTATTTTTTAGTCTCTCGCATTGTCTTTATCAATTCCTCTTGAAGATCGAGAAGATTCCACTGCCACTGTCCCGGGATCGTCTGGTGCTCCCTTTTCTAGTCGGTGTGCTGGGAGCGGATTCTGAGGCTTTCTCCTGATCTCTTTGTGACTTCAGCTGTTGGCTGATAACAATCTGCATGTCATCCTGTGAATAGACCAGACACAAATATGAACAAACTGGCAGCATTCTCCTCCCAGGGTGGCCATTTCCCAAGACCCAGCCCACCACTCCTCACCTGCCATGCCTCCAGCTCTTGGCTCAGCAGCACTTTTTGCTCCACAGCACTGAGAAGCTGCCGACTCATGGAATCCTTCTCCAATCGACACTTTGCCAACTCCAGCTCTAACTCGCCTTTTCTAAGGAGACCAAAAAAATGTTAAAAAATCACCTATACCAGAAGAGCCTGAATGAGCAAATGACTCGTGGGGGCACATGAAAGCTGTTAGGACCTGCAGGGAGTGTCTGTGCACCATGGATGATATGGAGAAATGGTGGGAAACTTTGAATGTGTTTGTATGGCCAAATTTCTACCCACTTGTCACAAACAACACTGCACTTCAGCCAGGTTGTATTGCCTTCCTTCAATCTTGGGGGGAAAAAAGTTGGAAGGAAAACATGAAATACAGTCCACGTTTTATAGTCGTAACATTGTGGGCCCCCAACCATCACACCTTTATGAGCTTGTTCGATATCCCTTTCCAAAATCATGGCCATTAACATGGAGTTGCCACAAGATTTTAGAGGGTGTCTGTGGGAATTCGTGCCCATTTGTGAGATAAGGTACTGTTTTTGGATTAAAAGACCTGGCTCACAATCAGCCTTCCAATTCATCCCAAAGGTGTTCGGTAGGGTTGAGGTCGGGGTCAATCAGGTTCCTCCACACCAAACACATCAAACCATGTCTTCATGGAGATGTTGGTGGAGTAGACCTGGTTCATTCCAATTCATCCCAAAGGTGTTCGGTAGGGTTGAGGTCAGGACTCTACAGGACACTCGAGTTGCTCCGTACCAAACTGGTCATCCATGTCTTTATCAAGATGGTGTGTACACAGGGGACAGTCATGGGGGAACAGAAAAGGGTCTTCACCAAACTGTTACCACAAGGTTGGAAGAGCTCAGTTGCAATGTCTTTGTATGATGCAGTATTAACAGGACCCTTCACTAGACACACCAGAACTCAATCAGTTAGAGGGATGGACCATTATGTCAGCCTATATAGTGTATGAGGGGACTATAAAGTGCATCACACATCATCCTAGGGACAATCATTCCTCTCAATTATCCACATCTGTGATACATTTGTAGGCCTACAGAGCAGCAAACATCACAGACCAACCCACCACAGTTATCAATATATCAAATGAAAATGGCTAGATGTCTTACTTCATGATGGCCTCATCACGGTCAGAGATGGCTTGTTTCAGGACACTGTCAACATCATTCTGCTGGGACATATCACGCAGCTTCTGAAGTTCCTCTCGTAGAGAGCTCATCTCCACGTATTGGATGGTGACCTGGCGGGAGAGCAGAATAGAGGACTGTCACATACAGCAGTCATATACATAGAAAATCCATACAATGCACAACCGATAGACTGCATACAACTATGAGGGGCCTCTTTATAAATGTCACACAGCTTCTATTAACGGGAACGAGGATTCTGACACCTTGTGTTTCCATTGGGCAAGAAGAACCCAATTAACCCATTTTACAGATAAGTCCACCAATTTATAACAATATCACTCTATACCTGGCATAATTCATTCATGTCTCTGGAGGGGAGCTGGACAAGGAACCTCAGGAGGAACTACATCATTCTACACCAGGGGTGGGCAACTAATTTTCCCAAGGGGGCCATAAGAGAAACAAGCTGTTGTTGAGGGCCAAAATTAATTCTGCTCAATACTAGTTTTGGAAATGGGAAGGTGCATAAGTACGTAAACCTGTAGAAAACATACACCTGGTGCTAGGAATAATAGCTACAACTGCTCATGAAACAGGTCTCTTTCGGAGGGGGGATGTTAAAAATGGGCAGCTGAAACGGATGGAGCATGTTCCATGGCAGCGGCATTTTTACATTGGGCTGCAGAGTTTGACAAGCAGCACCACTTTTCAAACTTGCCTATTGAGTTCAATAGGGCCACACTTCAGTCATTGGGGCCACACCTCAGTCACCTGCAATACACGAGGAGGAGGATCAGCTCAGAGAGACATGCTGATAGTGGAGGCATTGAGGGTTGGAATTTGCCCAGGTCTGATCTTCACCTGGCTTATTCCATTTGTGTCTCAGGAGGGGAGATGTCATGTTCAAAGGAGGGGAGCTGGACATGGAACCTGAGGGGCAATTATATCTCCCCACACTTGGCATAATCCATTCATGTCTTGGGAGGGAAGCCAGACAAGGAACTTCACAGGGGAGCATTGTCACTCTACATGTGGTATAATCCATTCATGACTCAGAAGGGAAGCTGTAAAAGGAACTTCAGGAGAACATCATCTAGACAAGGAACCTCACATGGGAACATCATCACTCTACATGTGGTATAATCCATTCATGTCTCGGGAAGGATGCTAGACAAGGAACCTCACACAGGAACATCATCACTCTACATGTGGTATAATCCATTCATGTCTCGGGAAGGATGCTAGACAAGGAACCTCACACAGGAACATCATCACTCTACATGTGGTATAACCCATTCATGTCTCGGGAAGGATGCTAGACAAGGAACCTCACACAGGAACATCATCACTCTACATGTGGTATAATCCATTCATGTCTCGGGAAGGATGCTAGACAAGGAACCTCACACAGGAACATCATCACTCTACATGTGCTATAATCCATTCATGTCTCAGGAAGGATGCTAGACAAGGAACCTCACACAGGAACATCATCACTCTACATGTGGTATATCCCATTCATGTCTCGGGAAGGATGCTAGACAAAGAACCTCACACGGGAACATCATCACTCTACATGTGGTATAATCCATTCATGTCTCAGGAAGGATGCTAGACAAGGAACCTCACATGGGAACATCATCACTCTACATGTGGTATAATCCATTCATGTCTCGAGAAGGATGCTAGACAAGGAACCTCACACGGGAACATCATCACTCTACATGTGGTATAACCCATTCATGTCTCAGGAAGGATGCTAGACAAGGAACCTCACACGGGAACATCATCACTCTACATGTGGTATAATCCATTCATGTCTCAGGAAGGATGCTAGACAAGGAACCTCACACAGGAACATAAAGACTCTACACCTGCCATAGTCCATTCATGTCTCAGGAGGACATGGAACTTCAGGGGAACGTCGTCGCTCTACACTTGGCATAACCTATTCATGTCTCAGGAGGGGAGCCAGGCAAGGAACCTCAGGGAAATGTTGTCACTCTACACCTGGCACAGTCCATTCATGTATTGAGAGGGGGAGCTGGACAAGGAAGCTCCACACCTGGCATAATCCTCATAGGGAAAACATCTTCACTCTACCCCTGGCATAATCTATTCAGGTCCCAGAAGGGGGCTGGACAAGGAACCTCACAGGAGGAGCCATTGGTTTTTCTAGCCATCGGTCGACTTTTCACTTTTTTTTTCTCATTTTGCTTTCACGGCTCTTGTGAACTGAATGTAAATAGGACTCTTAGGATCACAGGCTCCAATAGAGAGAACCTGTCTCCTGCTCACAAAGGGTGGAGCATTTCATTTTGATGCAGCATGTGGGGCACTGGAGAGCCAAGAAGGATGATGGTTCTCTCTTCTGGGGTTTGGGTCAGACATAGTGAAATGTTTCTTGCTGATCATGTGATCTCTTGTGTCTATGCTATAGGCTGCTCACTGCACAACCTGTTCACGTCTGCTCACCTGATCCTGTAGTCTGATCACTTCCTCTTCCTTCTCTCGAAGGAGGTCTCTCTCCTGTTGCGTCAGATATGCCGCCATATGAACTGCAAGGTCAGGAACTCGACCTGGCTGGGGACCAACATTGGCAGATGGATTGATGGGGCCATCCTATGGCGAGAGAAAACCACATGTGTGACCTACCATACAATGCTCCTGATAATAAACTGCACAGATCCTGATAATATGAACATGGGGACATACAGCATATACAACCCAAGTGCCGGCTGTAGGATCCCACCATGTATATACAACCCAAGTGCCGGCTGTAGGATCCCACCATGTATATACAACCCAAGTGCCGGCTGTAGGATCCCACCATGTATATACAACCCAAGTGCCGGCTGTAGGATCCCACCATGTATATACAACCCAAGTGCCGGCTGTAGGATCCCACCATGTATATACAACCCAAGTGCCGTCTGTAGGATCCCACCATGTATATATAACCCAAGTGCTGACTGTAGGATCCCACCATGTATATACAACTCAAGTGCTGTCTGTAGGATCCCACCATGTATATACAACCCAAGTGCCGGCTGTAGGATCCCACCATGTATATACAACCCAAGTGCCGGCTGTAGGATCCCACCATGTATATACAACCCAAGTGCCGGCTGTAGGATCCCACCATGTATATACAACCCAAGTGCTGTCTGTAGGATCCCACCATGTATATATAACCCAAGTGCTGACTGTAGGATCCCACCATGTATATACAACTCAAGTGCTGTCTGTAGGATCCCACCATGTATATACAACCCAAGTGCCGGCTGTAGGATCCCACCATGTATATACAACCCAAGTGCCGGCTGTAGGATCCCACCATGTATATACAACCCAAGTGCCGGCTGTAGGATCCCACCATGTATATACAACCCAAGTGCCGGCTGTAGGATCCCACCATATATATACAACCCAAGTGCCGGCTGTAGGATCCCACCATGTATATACAACCCAAGTGCCGGCTGTAGGATCCCACCATGTATATACAACCCAAGTGCCAGCTGTAGGATCCCACCATGTATATACAACCCAAGTGCCGGCTGTAGGATCCCACCATGTATATGCAACCCAAGTGCTGTCTGTAGGATCCCACCATATATATGCAACCCAAGTGCTGTCTGTAGGATCCCACCATGTATATACAACCCAAGTGCTGGCTGTAGGATCCCACCATATATATATACAACCCAAGTGCTGGCTGTAGGATCCCACCATGTATAGACAACCCAAGTGCTCACCCTAGGTTCCCACCATGTATATACAACCCAAGTGCTGGCTGTAGAATCCCACCATGTATAGACAACCCAAGTGCTCACCCTAGGATCTCACCATGTATATACAACCCAAGTGCCGGCTGTAGGATCCCACCATGTATATACAACCCAAGTGCCGGCTGTAGGATCCCACCATGTATATACAACCCAAGTGCCGGCTGTAGGATCCCACCATGTATATACAACCCAAGTGCCGGCTGTAGGATCCCACCATGTATATACAACACAAGTGCTGGCTGTAGGATCCCACCATGTATAGACAACCCAAGTGCTCACCCTAGGATCCCACCATGTATATACAACCCAAGTGCCGGCTGTAGGATCCTACCATGTATATACAATCCAAGTGCCGGCTGTAGGATCCCATCATATATATATACAACCCAAGTGCCGGCTGCAGGTTCCCACCATATATATATACAACCCAAGTGCTGGCTGTAGGATCCCACCATGTATATACAACCCAAGTGCTCACCCTAGGATCCCCTCATGTATATGCAACCCAAACGCTGGCTGTAGGATCGCACTATGTACAGACAACTTAAGTACCGGCTGTAAGATCCTACCATGTATGGACAACCCAAGTGCTCACCCTAGGATCCCACCATGTATATACAACCCAAGTGCCAGCTGTAAAATCCCACCATGTATATACAACCCAAGTGCTCACCCTAGGATCCCACCATGTATATACAACCCAAGTGCCGGCTGTAGGATCCCACCATGTATATACAACCCAAGTGCCGGCTGTAGGATCGCACTATGTATATACAACCCAAGTGCCGGCTGTAGGATCCCACCATGTATATACAACCCAAGTTCTGGCTGTAGGATCCCACCATGTATATAGAACCCAAGTGCTGGCTGTAGGATCCCACCATGTATATACAACCCAAGTGTCAGCTGTAGGGTACCACCATGTATATACAACCCAAGTGCTGGCTGTAGGATCCCACCATGTATATACAACCCAAGTGCTGGCTGTAGGATCCCACCATGTATATACAACCCAAGTGCTCACCCTAGGATCCCACCATGTATATACAACCCAAGTGCCGGCTGTAGGATCCTACCATGTATATACAATCCAAGTGCCGGCTGTAGGATCCCATCATATATATATACAACCCAAGTGCCGGCTGCAGGTTCCCACCATATATATATACAACCCAAGTGCCGGCTGTAGGATCCCACCATGTATATACAACTCAAGTGCTGGCTGTAGGATCCCACCATGTATATACAACCCAAGTGCTCACCCTAGGATCCCCTCATGTATATGCAACCCAAACGCTGGCTGTAGGATCGCACTATGTACAGACAACTTAAGTACCGGCTGTAAGATCCTACCATGTATGGACAATCCAAGTGCTCACCCTAGGATCCCACCATGTATATACAACCCAAGTGCCAGCTGTAAAATCCCACCATGTATATACAACCCAAGTGCTCACCCTAGGATCCCACCATGTATATACAACCCAAGTGCCGGCTGTAGGATCCCACCATGTATATACAACCCAAGTGCCGGCTGTAGGATCGCACTATGTATATACAACCCAAGTGCCGGCTGTAGGATCCCACCATGTATATACAACCCAAGTTCTGGCTGTAGGATCCCACCATGTATATAGAACCCAAGTGCTGGCTGTAGGATCCCACCATGTATATACAACCCAAGTGTCAGCTGTAGGGTACCACCATGTATATACAACCCAAGTGCTGGCTGTAGGATCCCACCATGTATATACAACCCAAGTGCTGGCTGTAGGATCCCACCATGTATATACAACCCAAGTGCTGGCTGTAGGATCCCACCATGTATATACAACCCAAGTGTCAGCTGTAGGGTACCACCAGGTATATACAACCCAAGTGTCAGCTGTAGGGTACCACCAGGTATATACAACCCAAGTGTCAGCTGTAGGGTACCACCATGTATATAGAACCCAAGTGCTGGCTGTAGGATCCCACCATGTATATACAACCCAAGTGTCAGCTGTAGGGTACCACCATGTATATACAACCCAAGTGCTCACCCTAGGATCCCACCATGTACATACAACCCAAGTGCCGGCTGTAGGATCCCACCATGTATATACAACCCAAGTGTCAGCTGTAGGGTACCACCAGGTATATACAACCCAAGTGTCAGCTGTAGGGTACCACCAGGTATATACAACCCAAGTGTCAGCTGTAGGGTACCACCAGGTATATACAACCCAAGTGCTCACCCTAGGATCCCACCATGTACATACAACCCAAGTGCCGGCTGTAGGATCCCACCATGTATATACAACCCAAGTGTCAGCTGTAGGGTACCACCAGGTATATACAACCCAAGTGTCAGCTGTAGGGTACCACCAGGTATATACAACCCAAGTGCTCACCCTAGGATCCCACCATGTACATACAACCCAAGTGCCGGCTGTAGGGTCTCACCATGTACAGTATAATCTATCATTCAATGCTCCTGATAACAATACTTGTGACATCATGACATGAGCATACTGGCAATATGCCACATAATGGGGGAGGGGACAGGATATACACCCCGTGTGGAATGTGATCTAAACATCCTGAAATCCCCTCTATGTCTTTAGCAGGCGATACGACACGACACGGGTGGGAGCTGCAGATTGCTGTCTTAGCAGAGTCCCTTCTTCCAGTGATTGTCCTGGAGGGGAATTCTGGGACTTGTGAAATCTGAGCAAACACTGGAAGGTGATCATTCTTCTTCTTTAACCGTTTCCCTCCAGCATCCACTCCGCCCTCACCTGGCAGTCCTCCATCTCGGAGTGGAGGGAGTATTGGCTGTCATGCAGAGCCTGGCTGTCCCTCATCTTCAGCTCGTCCTGCAGCTCTTGGACTTGGCTCTGCAGGGAGCGCTGGCTGTCCCTCAGGTGCTGGGCCTCCACCTGGACCTCCTGCAACTGAAACACAACGTACCAATCAGAAACAAGCCGTGATGTGCACTGATTGGGTGACATGGGAAATGCAGACATTTCTGTATATAAGGCCAGGGTGTACAATAATATGTGGAGGGTCTGGAGCTGCTCTTCCGTCTAGCAACCAATCGGAAAGTTTATGATCTGAGAACACCAGAAATGCATTCCTCCAGCTCCCCCTCCCCACCTTCAGGGTAATAGACAGTGAAAGGTCCTCACCCGGGCCTCCCCCTCGCTCTTCTGCCTCTCCATCCTCAGTGCAGTCTCCTTCAGGGTGAAGAGGAGGTTCTGTGTGTTCTCATGCTCCTCTCTCAGCCGCTTCATCCGGCTCTCCAGGTCTTTCTTCTGCTCCAGGAGGAGGGCGTTCTGTTGGGGAGAGTGAGATGGGTCATGGCATGTTCTGATTGACCTTTTACCTCCTCCTGACCTTCTACCTCCACCTGACTGACCAACCTTCTCCTTCTACCTGACTGACCTTCTACCTCCACCTGACTGACCTTCTCCTTCTACCTGACTGACCTTCTAACTCCACCTGACTGACCTTCTCCTTCTACCTGACTGACCTTCTACCTCCACCTGACTGACCTTCTCCTTCTACCTGACTGACCTACCTCCACCTGACTGACCTTCTCCTTCTACCTGACTGACCTTCTACCTCCACCTGACTGACCTTCTCTTTCTACCTGACTGACCTTCTACCTCCACCTGACTGACCTTCTCTTTCTATCTGACTGAACTATCACCTCCATCTTCACTAGATTGACCTTCCATCTCTACCTTACTGTCCTTTCATCTTTACCTGACTGACCTTCCACCTCCACTATATTGACCTTTCACCTCCACCTTACTGACCTTTCATCTCCACTGACTGACCTTCCACCTCCACTAGATTGACCTTTCACCTCCACCTTACTGACCTTTCATCTCCACTGACTGACTTTCCACCCCCACTAGATTGACCTTTCACCTCCACCTTACTGACCCTTCATTTCCACGGACTGACCTTCTACCTCCGCATGACTGACCTTTCATCTTCATTCACTGACCTTCCACCACCATCCTACTGACTTTTCATCTCCCCTGACTGACCTTCTATCCCCACCTGACCAACCTTCCATCTACACATGACCATCCTTTCACCCCCTCATCTGACAGACCTTCCATCTACACCTTTGATCTACCCTTGACCGACCTATCTACAACTGACCATTCTTTAACCTCCCTCACATAATAGACGTCTATTTCCACCTGACCACCCTTCCATCACTACCTGACTGACCTTTTGATCTACACCTTACCAACCTTCCACTTACACTTGACCAAATTTCCATCTATACCTGTCCAACCTTCCAAACACCTCACCTGACCAACCATCCATCACCACCTGACTAACCTTTCAGCTCTACCTGCTTGATATTCTATTTCCAACTTAGGCTTGGTTCACACCTATGCAGTTTGCGTTCGAGACGTTGCTGCATTGCGTTTTCCGTTGCGTTTTTGCATCAAAAACGTAATCCATGCTTTTCTGCAGCGTTTCCATTGAAGTCTATAGAACCAAAACCACAACTTTTTCTGCTAAAATAAAAAGTCCCTGACCCTTTCCAAAAAACGCAGCGGGTGAAAACGCGGAGATGTGAACATGTGCCATATGAAATCATGTTACATGGACTGTACTGCGTTTCTACAAAACACAAAACTGTGCAGAACACGCTTAGGTGTGAACCCGGGGTAACCGAAGTTCCATCCCCAGCTGACTAACATTCCAGCTTCACATGAGGAATCTTCCACCTAAACTTAACCAACCTATCTCCACTTGGTTAACCTTTCATTTCTGCCTGGCCAATCTTCTATCTCCATCCAACCTTCCATCTCCACCTGACCAACCTTCCAACCCAACCGCAACTCATTTGCCCTATCATCTCCCCCCAAAACCTCTTCTAACTGACCTTCTATCTCACTACCATAACCTTTTATCTCTCTGACGTTCTATTCCTGAACACTTTCAGAGGTCCTCCATGATCTGAAAGTGTGAGGAGCTCTTCTGATCCCCCCTTTCCTTGACCTCCCCTCTGCGACTCCTGGCTTCTTGATTGCCCATGTGACTTCTGACTTTCCCTCTGTGACTCCTGACCTCATGATTGCCCCTGTGTGACTCCTGACCTCATGATTGCCCCCGTGTGACTCCTGACCTCATGATTGCCCCTGTGTGACTCCTGACCTCATGATTGCCCTTTGTGATTCCTGACCTCATGATTGCCCCTGTGTGACTTCTGACCTCATGATTGCCCCTGTGTGACTCCTGACCTCATGATTGCCCCTGTGTGACTCCTGACCTCATGATTGCCCTTTGTGATTCCTGACCTCATGATTGCCCCTGTGTGACTTCTGACTTTCCCTCTGTGACTCCTGACCTCATGATTGCCCCTGTGTGACTCCTGACCTCATGATTGCCCCTGTGTGACTCCTGACCTCATGATTGCCCCTGTGTGACTCCTGACCTCATGATTGCCCCTGTGTGACTCCTGACCTCATGATTGCCCCTGTGTGACTTCTGACCTCATGATTGCCCCTGTGTGACTCCTGACCTCATGACTGCCCCTGTGTGACTCCTGACCTCATGATTGCCCCTGTGTGACTCCTGACCTCATGATTGCCCCTGTGTGACTCCTGACCTCATGATTGCCCCTGTGTGACTCCTGACCTCATGATTGCCCCTGTGTGACTCCTGACCTCATGATTGCCCCTGTGTGACTCCTGACCTCATGACTGCCCCTGTGTGACTCCTGACCTCATGATTGCCCCTGTGTGACTCCTGACCTCATGATTGCCCCTGTGTGACTCCTGACCTCATGATTGCCCCTGTGTGACTCCTGACCTCATGATTGCCCCTGTGTGACTCCTGACCTCATGATTGCCCCCGTGTGACTCCTGACCTCATGATTGCCCCCGTGTGACCTCTGACCTCGCTCTGTAGGCTCTGCAGACATGGGGCGAGGTGTCCTTGGCTCAGGTTGAGCTCCCGGTTCTCTTCTCTAAGATTTTGTAGCTGCAGGGTGAGAGACTGTTCCACCTGGGAGGCCTGTGGAGACACAACGGTTCATCAGTGCAGGCCACGGGTACAGGAAGAGAGCATGTAGTGTATTACTATGGATGGTGCAGTTGTGTTTCCAGGAATATCATTCGGTATGACACACACACACAGTGATTGCCGGCACAGGACGGTGCCCCCACAATGATCTGCGTCTTCCAGCCCCCCACCCGCTGTACTCTACCATCGGGGACATTCAGGGACATCAGATAAAAGAAGTGTGAACGCCATATTGGAGAATATATTGTTCCCACACAGGACAATTTCAGCTCCGTCCCCCCCACCTGCTGGAATCCCCCCATATCACGCAATCCTATTAGGAGATAATCGTCTTATCCGGGGACAGCTGCTCGCTGCTCCGTCTAATCGCATCACTGACACCCTAACCCCTCCCGCCTGTGCGACAACCTAATCCCTCCCGCCGTGTGCGACAACCTAATCAGTCTCCGGGGTCACGTCATCAGGAGACTGTGCTTTGTATTCATCAATGACCCCCCCCCCAGGGATAGATAGAGGAGACCGTACCACCATCAGTGAGCCCACCAGGGATAGATAGAGGGGACCGTACCACCATCAGTGAGCCCACCAGGGATAGATAGAGGAGACCGTACCACCATCAGTGAGCCCACCAGGGATAGATAGAGGAGACCGTACCACCATCAGTGACCCCACCAGGGATAGATAGAGGAGACCGTACCACCATCAGTGAGCCCACCAGGGATAGATAGAGGGGACCGTACCACCATCAGTGACCCCACCAGGGATAGATAGAGGAGACCGTACCACCATCAGTGACCCCACCAGGGATAGATAGAGGAGACCGTACCACCATCAGTGACCCCACCAGGGATAGATAGAGGAGACCGTACCACCATCAGTGAGCCCCCCAGGGATAGATAGAGGAGACCGTACCACCATCAGTGACCCCACCAGGGATAGATAGAGGAGACCGTACCACCATCAATGACCCCCCCCAGGGTTAGATAGAGGAGACCGTACCACCATCAGTGAGCCCCCCAGGGATAGATAGAGGAGACCGTACCACCATCAGTGACCCCACCAGGTATAGATAGAGGAGACCGTACCACCATCAGTGAGCCCCCCAGGGATAGATAGAGGAGACCGTACCACCATCAGTGAGCCCCCCAGGAATAGATAGAGGAGACCGTACCACCATCAGTGAGCCCACCAGGAATAGATAGAGGAGACCGTACCACCATCAGTGAGCCCCCCAGGGATAGATAGAGGAGACCGTACCACCATCAGTGACCCCACCAGGGATAGATAGAGGAGACCGTACCACCATCAGTGAGCCCCCACCAGGGGAAGATAAAGAAGACTGCAACACCATCAGTGACCCCCCAGGGATAGATAGAGGAGACCGTACCACCATCAGTGACCCCACCAGGGATAGATAGAGGAGACCGTACCACCATCAGTGAGCCCCCCAGGAATAGATAGAGGAGACCGTACCACCATCAGTGACCCCACCAGGAATAGATAGAGGAGACCGTACCACCATCAGTCACCCCATCATGGGGCGGATAAAGGGGACCGTACCACCATCAGTGAGCCCACCAAGAATAGAGAGAGGGGACCGTACCACCATCAGTGAGCCCCCACCAGGGGCAGATAAAGGGGACCGTACCACCATCAGTCACCCCCCAGCAGGGGTAGATAAAGGGGACCATACCACCATTAGTGACCCCACCAGGAATAGAGAGAGGGGACCGTACCACCATCAGTGAGCCCCCACCAGGGGTAGATAAAGGGGACCGTACCACCATCAGTCACCCCCACCAGGGGCGGATAAAGGGGACCGTACCACCATTAGTGAGCCCCCCAGGAATAGAGAGAGGGGACTGCACCACCATCAGTGAGCCCCCCAGGAATAGAGAGAGGGGACCGCACCACCATCAGTGAGCCCCCACCAGGGGCGGATAAAGAAGACTGCAACACCATCAGTGACCCCCCAGGGATAGATAGAGGAGACCGTACCACCATCAGTGAGTCCCCACCAGGGGCGGATAAAGGGGACCGTAGCACCATCAGTGAGTCCCCACCATGGGCGGATAAAGGGGACCGTACCACCATCAGTGAGTCCCCACCAGGGGCGGATGAAGAGCACTGTGATATCAGTTTCCCTACCAGGGGCAATTGGTGGAGATTGTACCACCATCAGGGACCATCATCAGGCTCTGCCAGGGACAGGTAGACAGAACTGAACCATTAGTGACTGACATGGGGGGGGAGGGTGGAGAGATGGACAGAGGGGTGGAGAGATGGACAGAGGGGGTGGAGAGATAGACAGAGGGGGTGGAGAGATGGACAGACGGGGTGGAGAGATGGACAGAGGGGGTGGAGAGATAGACAGAGGGGGTGGAGAGATAGACAGAGGGGGTGGAGAGATAGACAGAGGGGGTGGAGAGATGGACAGAGGGGGTGGAGAGATGGACAGAGGGGGTGGAGAGATGGACAGAGGGGGACAGAGGGGGTGGAGAGATGGACAGAGGGGGTGGAGAGATGGACAGAGGGGGACAGAGGGGGTGGAGAGATGGACAGAGGGGGTGGAGAGATGGACAAAGGGGGTGGAGAGATGGACAGAGGGGGTGGAGAGATGGACAGAGGGGGACAGAGGGGGTGGAGAGATGGACAGAGGGGGTGGAGAGATGGACAGAGGGGGTGGAGAGATAGACAGAGGGGGTGGAGAGATAGACAGAGGGGGTGGAGAGATAGACAGAGGGGGTGGAGAGATAGACAGAGGGGGTGGAGAGATAGACAGAGGGGGTGGAGAGATAGACAGAGGGGGTGGAGAGATGGACAGAGGGGGTGGAGAGATGGACAGACGGGTTGGAGAGATGGACAGAGGGGGACAGAGGGGGTGGAGAGATGGACAGAGGGGGTGGAGAGATGGACAAAGGGGGTGGAGAGATGGACAGAGGGGGTGGAGAGATGGACAGAGGGGGACAGAGGGGGTGGAGAGATGGACAGAGGGGGTGGAGAGATGGACAGAGGGGCAGGTATCCTCGTTGACACGCCTCTTTCCATCCTATGTGTGTGCCTGGCCCCTGCGGACAGCCTCAGTGGGTGGCAGTAGAACCCATGTTCACCCTCCCCACATCTGTTGTACAGAACTACAATCCCCTCCCCCATGTAACGCCAGACCATCCCCCTCTCACCTGCGCTAGTTGCTCCAGCAGTCGCTGGTTCTGTTCGGACATCTCATGTACGGCGGTGGCGCTCTCCCGTCCGCACTCTCTGTGCTCCGACATCAGCTGTCTGACCTGAACCCGGGCCTCCGACAGATCGCTCTCCAGATCCGTGATCTGCGCCTTCCATTCGCTCTCCCGCGCCTCCATCTTCAGACGCAGAGCGTGCTTCTCCTGCTCCAACCTCTGCCACACAACAACCAGCCATGACACCTTCACTGTGCCCACTGTGGGGGTCCCACCATCCCTGTGCCCACTATGGGGGGCCCCACCATCCCTGTGCCCACTATGGGGGGTCCCACCATCCCTGTGCCCACTATGGGGGTCCCACCATCCCTGTGCCCACTGTGGGGGTCCCACCACCCCTGTGCCCACTATGGGGGGTCCCACCATCCCTGTGCTTCTCCTGCTCCAACCTCTGCCACACAACAACCAGCCATGACACCATCACTGTGCCTATTATGAGGGGTTCCCACCATCCCTGTGCCCACTATGGGGGGTCCCACCATCCCTGTGCCCACTATGGGGGGTCCCACCATCCCAGACACAGAGGTGGGTGGGGACATCCTTGGTGGGAATGTGTACAGGGACAGAGGCAGGAATTATAGCAGGGAGATCTCAGCATTGGAGTGTATATCTGGAGCTGACCCCGCCCTCTAGGCTCCACCCCACCCTCTAGGACTGACCCCGCCCTTTAGGCTCCACCCCGCCCTCTAGGACTGACCCCGCCCTCTAGGATCCACCTATCACTGACGTATAAGAAGTCTTGGACTGACCCCGCCCTCTAGGACTGACCCCGCCCTCTAGGCTCCACCCCCTAGGACTGACCCCGCCCTCTAGGATCCACCAATCACTGACCTATAAGAAGTCTGAGACTGACCCCGCCCTCTAGGCTCCACCTATCACTGACGTATAAGAAGTCTGGGACTGACCCCGCCCTCTAGGACTGACCCCGCCCTCTAGGCTCCACCCCCTAGGACTGACCCCGCCCTCTAGGATCCACCAATCACTGACCTATAAGAAGTCTGAGACTGACCCCGCCCTCTAGGCTCCACCTATCACTGACGTATAAGAAGTCTGGGACTGACCCCGCCCTCTAGGACTGACCCCGCCCTCTAGGCTCCACCTGTCACTGACCTATAAGAAGTCTGGGACTGACCCCACCCTCTAAGACTGACCCCGCCCTCTATGCTCCACCTGTCACTGACGTATAAGAAGTCTGGGACTGACCCCGCCCTCTAGGCTCCACCTGTCACTGACCTATAAGAAGTCTGGGACTGACCCCGCCCTCTAGGCTCCACCTATCACTGACCTATAAGAAGTCTGGGACTGACCCCGCCCTCTAGGACTGACCCCGCCCTCTAGGCTCCACCTGTCACTGACGTATAAGAAGTCTGGGGCTGACCCCGCCCTCTAGGCTCCACCTGTCACTGACCTATAAGAAGTCTGGGACTGACCCCGCCCTCTAGGACTGACCCCGCCCTCTAGGCTCCACCTGTCACTGACCTATAAGAAGTCTGGGACTGACCCCGCCCTCTAGGACTGACCCCGCCCTCTGGGATCCACCAATCACTGACCTATAAGAAGTCTGAGACTGACCCCGCCCTCTAGGCTCCACCTATCACTGACGTATAAGAAGTCTGGGACTGACCCCGCCCTCTAGGACTGACCCTGCCCTCTAGGCTCCACCTATCACTGACGTATAAGAATTCTGGGGCTGACCCCGCCCTCTAGGCTCCACCTGTCACTGACCTATAAGAAGTCTGGGACTGACCCCGCCCTCTAGGCTCCACCTATCACTGACCTATAAGAAGTCTGGGACTGACCCGCCCTCTAGGACTGACCCCGCCCTCTAGGATCCACCAATCACTGACCTATAAGAAGTCTGGGACTGACCCCGCCCTCTAGGCTCCACCTATCACTGATGTATAAGAAGTCTGGGACTGACCCCGCCCTCTAGGCTCCACCTGTCACTGGCGTATAAGAAGTCTGGGACTGGCCCCGCCCTCTAGGACTGACCCCGCCCTCTAGGCTCCACCTGTCACTGACGTATAAGAAGTCTGGGACAGACCCCGCCCTTTAGGCTCCACCTATCAATGACCTATAAGAAGTCTGGGACTGACCCCGCCCTCTAGGCTCCACCTGTCACTGACCTATAAGAAGTCTGGGACTGACCCCGCCCTCTAGGACTGATCCCGCCCTCTAGGCTCCACCTGTCACTGACGTATAAGAAGTCTGGGACTGACCCCGCCCTCTAGGACTGACCCCGCCCCCTAGGTTCTACTTAGACGTAAATCACTAATGGGGAACCCAAACATGACATTGTGTTTCGGAATTAGATAATGGGTACCAATTGAATGCTAAGCTCCGCCTCCTCACTCGTAGGACAGCCTCCTGTTCAGCAGGAAGGGGCAGAACATTGGGAGATCCCCATTCCCGCCCCTGAGGATCCCATATTATAATTAGGTTGGTGTAGCCACTCACCTCCCGGGTCTCTCGAAGCTCCTCCTCCAGCGCTTCCCTCCCCCTCTCCAGGTAATCATTCCTCTCCAGCAGGGCCTTCCCCAGCTCAGCAGCCAGCAGCAGATCCTTGTTCTTCCTCTCCAGGGCCAGCCTCAGGTCCTCCTCCTCCTGCTCCGCCTCCTCCTCGCCCAGGTAGGACGGCCTCCTCTCCAGCAGGAAGGGGTAGAAGTCCTCCTCCATAGTGGGGGAGGGGAGACCCCCGATCCAACCCCGGAGGATCCCACCCTGGCTCTCCGCCTCTCCGGATGTCATTGGATGTCACGTCTGCAGGAGGAAAAAGAATTCCATCAGATGGCCACACACCATCCAATCACCATCATCCCTTCACTGGAAAGGGGGGCTGTGTATGAGGGGGGGGGTGATTTGTGGGGGGGCTGTGTATGAGGGGGGGGACGATTTGTGGGGGGGCTGTGTATGAGGGGGGGGCGATATGTGGGGGGGCTGTGTATGAGGGGGGGGCGATATGTGGGGGGGCTGTGTATGAGGGGGGGGGCGATATGTGGGGGGGCTGTGTATGAGGAGGGGGTGATATGTGGGGGGGCTGTGTATGAGGAGGGGGCGATATGTGGGGGAGCTGTGTATGAGGAGGGGGCGATATGTGGGGGGGCTGTGTATGAGGAGGGGGTGATATGTGGGGGGGCTGTGTATGAGGGGGGGGCGATATGTGGGGGAGCTGTGTATGAGGAGGGGGTGATATGTGGGGGGGCTGTGTATGAGGGGGGGGGTGATTTGTGGGGGGGCTGTGTATGAGGGGGGGGATGATTTGTGGGGGGGCTGTGTATGAGGGGGGGGGCGATATGTGGGGGGGCTGTGTATGAGGGGGGGGCGATATGTGGGGGGGCTGTGTATGAGGAGGGGGTGATATGTGGGGGGGCTGTGTATGAGGAGGGGGCGATATGTGGGGGAGCTGTGTATGAGGAGGGGGTGATATGTGGGGGGGCTGTGTATGAGGAGGGGGCGATATGTGGGGGAGCTGTGTATGAGGAGGGGGCGATATGTGGGGGAGCTGTGTACGAGGGGGGGGGCGATATGTGGGGGGGCTGTGTATGAGGGGGGGGTGATATGTGAGGGGGCTGTGTATGAGGGGGGGGTGATTTGTGGGGGGGCTGTGTATGAGGAGGGGGTGATATGTGAGGGGGCTGTGTATGAGGGGGGGGTGATTTGTGGGGGGGCTGTGTATGAGGAGGGGGTGATATGTGGGGGGGGGCTGTGTATGAGGAGGGGGTGATGATTTGTGAGGGGGGGCTGTGTATGAGGAGGGGGTGATATGTGGGGGGGCTGTGTATGAGGAGGCTGTGTATGAGGAGGGGGCGATATGTGGGGGGGCTGTGTATGAGGAGGCTGTGTATGAGGAGGGGGCGATATGTGGGGGGGCTGTGTATGAGGAGGGGGCGATATGTGGGGGGGCTGTGTATGAGGAGGGGGCGATGATTTGTGGGGGCGCTGTGTATGAGGAGGGGGCGATGATTTGTGGGGGGGCTGTGTATGAGGAGGGGGGTGATATGTGAGGGTCTGTGTATGAGGAGGGGGTGATTTGTGGGGGGCTGTGTATGAGGGGGGGGTGATTTGTGGGGGGGCTGTGTATGAGGAGGGGGTGATATGTGGGGGGGGGCTGTGTATGAGGAGGGGGTGATGATTTGTGAGGGGGGGCTGTGTATGAGGAGGGGGTGATATGTGGGGGGGCTGTGTATGAGGAGGCTGTGTATGAGGAGGGGGCGATATGTGGGGGGGCTGTGTATGAGGAGGCTGTGTATGAGGAGGGGGCGATATGTGGGGGGGCTGTGTATGAGGAGGGGGCGATATGTGGGGGGGCTGTGTATGAGGAGGGGGCGATGATTTGTGGGGGCGCTGTGTATGAGGAGGGGGCGATGATTTGTGGGGGGGCTGTGTATGAGGAGGGGGGTGATATGTGAGGGTCTGTGTATGAGGAGGGGGTGATTTGTGGGGGGCTGTGTATGAGGAGGGGGCGATATGTGGGGGGGCTGTGTATGAGGAGGGGGCGATGATTTGTGGGGGGGCTGTGTATGAGGAGGGGGCGATGATTTGTGGGGGGGCTGTGTATGAGGAGGGGGCGATATGTGGGGGGGCTGTGTATGAGGAGGGGGTGATTTGTGGGGGGGCTGTGTATGAGGAGGGGGTGATGATTTGTGGGGGGGCTGTGTATGAGTAGGGGGTGATGATTTGTGGGGGAGGGGGCTGTGTATGAGGAGGGGGTGATTATTTGTGTCTCCAGACTCCCCGCTGGGGAGATCCACCCTCTCTGTGTCCTGGTGTCACCAGCACAGGAATAGAAGGGAAATCCCCCAGTGGGGACACCTGTTTTGGTGACATCCAAGAGGGGATTTCCTCACTTCCTGTTATGTCTTTAGAACAGGAAGTGAGTTGAAACCTCCTCCAGGAATATCATCTGTCAGACCTCACCCAGGGATAGCCTCTGTCAGACCTCACCCAGGGATATCCTCTGTCAGACCTCACCCAGGGATATCTTCTGTCAGACCTCACCCAGGGATATCTTCTGTCAGACCTCACCCAGGAATATCCTCTGTCAGACCTCACCCAGGGATATAATCTGTCAGACCTCACCCAGGAATATCATCTGTCAAACCTCACCCAGGAATATCATCTGTCAGACCTCACCCAGGGATATCCTCTGTCAGACCTCACCCAGGGATATAATCTGTCAGACCTCACCCAGGAATATCCTCTGTCAGACCTCACCCAGGGATATCCTCTGTCAGACCTCACCCAGGAATATCCTCTGTCAGACCTCACCCAGGAAGGTCACTTGTCATCACAGTCCAGGTGCACAGAGTGGTCAGCTTCCATCGGAGCCGTCTCCCCCCCCCCCTCCCCCGGTTGGATTTCTGTTTCATCGGATTCCAGGAGATGAGAAGGAATGAAGAGAGACGCAGCGCAGCGACTGAAGTGAGACTCTACAAGTCAGGACGACACCTGCCGGGAGGGAATAAGGGGGAGGGGGCTGTGGAAATATGGGCTTCATACAACACATGACGCCCCCTCAGGGGCCCCTCTAATTGTCGCCCCCCCTTTGTGCTGCACACACATCCCGCCTGCACCTGAAACACGTTCTGCCTGAGCTGTACTCCATGGACATGAAAGGCTCCGCCAACAATCACCCCACAATGCACAGGGGATCAGAGACCCCCTATGGGGCCCCTGGGGCCCCGCACACACCTGAGGAAACTCCCGCCTGCACCTGAAACACGTTCTGCCTGAGCTGCACTCCATGGACATGAAAGGCTCCGCCAACAATGACCCCCTATGGGGCCCCGCGCACACCTGAAGGATCTCTGTCCTGGAAATGTCTCCATTTCTCCCCAATATACACCCCCAGGGGCCAGTGACAGGGTCTCTTTACACCTCCATGTCATGTATCACTGACACAGACCGAAGCGCAGCAATCTATGTGACATCACAAGTAACACACCAAGCTCCGCCCACTGCCACTAACCCACAGAGCTAGCAATTATCACTCAAACCCAGCAGGACCCCCTCGAGAGATGAATACAGACATCCGTCCATGGAGCCCCGCCCATTCTGATAGGACGATCCAAACTGCCCAACCCATGAGGAACCCATCCCCCACCCCAGAGGGGAAACCTGAATAAAGTGTAAAAAGATGATCGGAGGACAGAAGAGAGAGGCGGAATAGAAGGACGGAGGGATGGGATCAGAGGGATGGGATCAGAGGGATGGGATCGGAGGGATGGGATCGGAGGGATGGGATCGGAGGACAGAGGGATGGGATCGGAGGACAGAGGGATGGGATCAGAGGACAGAGGGATGGGATCAGAGGACAGAGGGATGGGATCGGAGGACAGAGGGATAGGATCAGAGGGATGGGATCGGAGGACAGAGGGATGGGATCGGAGGACAGAGGGATGGGATCGGAGGACAGAGGGATGGGATCAGAGGACAGAGGGATGGGATCGAGGACAGAGGGATGGGATCAGAGGGATGGGATCAGAGGGATGGGATCGGAGGGATGGGATCGGAGGACAGAGGGATGGGATCGGAGGACAGAGGGATGGGATTGGAGGACAGAGGGATGGGATCAGAGGGATGGGATCAGAGGACAGAGGGATGGGATCAGAGGGATGGGATCAGAGGACAGAGGGATGGGATCGGAGGGATGGGATCGGAGGACAGAGGGATGGGATCGGAGGACAGAGGGATGGGAT